>NW_019416893.1:0-33646 GCF_000390285.2 Anoplophora glabripennis | reverse complement strand
CCCTCCCCTCCCGCGCTAGCCTAAGGGCCACCTTAGCAAAGCGCATCCCAGGCTGCATAGCCGCAATAGCCGCACTACCGTACCCAACCATAAACATGACACCACCCCCGGGGTTTACACAGACGAGCCGGCGAAGCAAGAAGAGCGCCAGAAGAAAGGGCCCTTGCCGGCGAGACCCAGCCAGGACAAAAGAAGGTCCCACAAAACGCCTACACCGGCCGCAATTGCGGTCGGGGTAGACGACGGATGGGGCCCACCTACGAAGTCTGTCCAGGCCTACACGAGATGGGGCAGGATAAAGAGGGATAATCACCCTCGATCCCAAATCATTGAGGCCAATTTCTAGCCATGGAATAATGGCAAATTGTTGATAGATAAACTTAATTGTTAGATGACATTTGACATTTATTAGTTCCACATTGTTTTAAAATTTTTTCTAATTGCTATTAATATGTAAATGGTTTGATATTTTACTCATCTTTGTAACAATTAAAATGTCAAGGAGTAAAATAAATGGAAAAATCTGTGTTCTAAAAATTCTCAATCTAATAAATGTAATAATAAAATAAAAAATCAAGATGTTTACTTTTATTTGTGTTTACTTTGGACAAAGCTTATTGTTTTTGTTTTAGTAGACAATTCATTTGTTTACTTACTTATTGGATGTATATACTTAAGTTTTTATTTTTAAGCTTTGTTCCTAGAAGCAATGCAAAACAATTTCCAACAGTCAGACATCAGAGAGACGTATTATATATAGGGTAGGCCATTTTAATCCCTCCACCCGGATATCTCTGTCCAGATAACGTTTAGCGAAAAATGTTTCAGGCAGAAGTTATTGGACTCGGAGGGGAACATGTTATGGTGACATTGCCTATCATCTTGAAGGTCATTTTCAAGGTAATTTTAAGGTCAGCTTTGTCTTTTAAATAGGAACCCCTATATTTGATCCAGAATTCGGAAATAGCGGGAAATTCTACGTTCAGATGATATGTCATATGTAGGGTCGGTTGATCACCCACGGTCATGTAAAGGTCAATTTTATTTTTTACTCAATCTTTGCAACCAAATGCCCCGCCAAATGTAAAGTGTAGCATAAAAAATAAAAGTTGCTCTTCTCCGAGGGGGACATTTTATGGTGAAATTGGCTCTGACCTTGGGCGTGATTTTCAAAGTCATTTCAAGATCATCTTTAGTTTTAGGAAACACTTTATTTTGACCTCGGATTCGAGTATAGCGGAAAATTCTACCAGTAACACTCGAATCTGAGGTCAAAACTAAGTGTTTCCTGTAAAGAAAATAAAGTTGACCTTGAAATGACTTTCAAAATCACGCCCAAGATCAGAGCCAAGGTCACCATAACATGTTCCTCTCGGAGTCGAGCAAGTTCCATTTGAAATATTTTTTGCTAAACCTTCCCACTAAACACGAAACGTAAATGAAACGTTGCAAATGAGATGTTTTACTAAATATTTGAAACATTAAGTAGAAACGTTTCTGTTTCATCACAGAAATGTAGCACTTGAAAACTTATTTAGTGAAACATAGCCGAAACGTTACAATTGAAGAGAGTTTGAAACATTACTCGAAACATTACCTTTCGATCTCGGAAACATAACAGACGAACAACCCTTTGCTATTTTTGCTTATCTTATGGAACAATCGGCATTAGTTAAATTTTGCTCTCAATCCCCAATCCTTCTCAAGCGTTAGTTCATTTGCCTTTGTTATATAAAGACATAATTAGAAAAAAAAATGTGGTAGCATATTTATAACACAAGTCTAGAAAAAATGTATGTTCGTGACTTGCGTAGACTGCGCGTAACAGCCCGAGTTTATTTGTTTCCCGTGTGTCGTTTCAATTCGTATTATGTTAGGTTAGGTTTGCGGTTTGTCAGTTTGCTTGGTTTCGTTGTTATTCATCTTTACTTTGACGCTATTTTATGTGATAATTTGTAGTGTGTGCAGTTGTGGTTATTGTAAGGTGCATATAAAATAATGAATATTGATGCAAAATGTTTAAAACGATATGTGTAAAGAGATTTCCAATTTTGCGTCACATCTACCTAAATATAGTTATACCCACTACCTATTACAGACAAGAGGACAAGGGACAAGAACTAAGAAAATGGAACAACAACTATACGTTTCGATATAATTTGAAGAGCAACTACTTAGTCAGTGAGAACTATTTGAAATATGGATGAATCAAGTGAAATAGACGTCATTTATTTTATATTTTGTACAAATGTTTATATTTGTTTATGTGTATAGGCATGCTTAAATAAAAGAGTTTAGGTATACCTACAGATATTTACTTTGTCAAGATATCATTTTGTATCCTTATTTCTGCTGTATAATTTATTATTATTAAAAGGATATATGTAATATTGACCATGCGTAGAAGAAATTATAACTTTATATTATTTTTCAGTAATGTTATTTGTTTTTCATGTACCTACCATTTTAAGATTCATAATCATAACTAACTTTTTCTAATTATCAGTTCGTCATTGTTACCATATTCATGAAGGTCTCAACATTAGAAAATTTCCATTTCAGAAGCGTATTTGAACAATATAAAATGTGTAGCTTTTTTTTAATGCTTCTGATATTGTTTTGTGATATTTTTATTTGTACGATGAATGGCAAAATTCATAATCCATATTAGAAACTTTTTTCAGTGGCTTCTCAAAAAGAAAGAAATTCTTAGTAAAAGTTGCCGCATCCCCAAACTAGAAGAGCATATTTATTTTTTTTAATATACAATGTAACTTTTTTTAGTTCGAATTAAGTCATTCACAATACAAATAAAAATATCACAAAGGAGTATTAGAGATATTTAAAAAAATACTCACACTATTTATACTATTTCAAAAACGCTTTTGAAATGAAAATGATCTAAAGTTGAGAGCATTATGAGAACAATATGGTAATAAAATTATTATGTTACTCAAACATTTCTGAAAATATACTGAAACGTAAAACAAAAATATCGAGGGCATAAATGGAACATAAAAAGAATGTTACTGAAACCAATTTTTTGAAACGTTTCATTGGAAACGTATTTTGGGGAGGACATATTGGGCTTCTAGAACGTTACCAGAAGGTTGCATGGATTTTTTATGAAACGTTTCAAGAAAAATGGAAACGTTTCTGAAACATGTCAGAAACTGAAAAATGTTTAGTGGGTTACCTTTGGCGGAACATTTGGATGTTAGGATTGAGGAAACAATAAAATTGCATGACCTTCATATGACCTTGGGTGATCAACTGACCCCACATATAATACATCATCTGAACGTAGAATTTCCCACTCACACAAAAATAATGTTGACGTTGAAATGACCTTGAAAATGACCTTTAAGGTGATAGACAACGTCACCATAACATCTCCCCCTACGAGTCCCGTAACTTTTGTCTGAAACATTCTTTGCTAAACTTTACCTGGGTAGAGATATCGGGATGGAGGGATTAAAATGGCCTACCCTGTATATATAATTATTGATCAATAATAATTATATACGATCTCACTTAAAATTTAAAAGGAACAACAATTATAAGGCTATTATTTATTGTATTAATATTTGAACTTTGAACGCATCTCAAAATGACCTAATTATACAGTGTATTCCAGAAATGTGCGTAAAAAGTTTAAGGGAAGATAGAACATGTCTTATCAAAAAAAAATGTTATTTTAAAAATTTATACTGTGGTAAACTGCCTAGGAGTAACTTACTGCGAGTGACTGGGACTCTTCGAAGGTCACTTGAACTTGAACACTGAACTCAAAAATGAATTAAACTGAATTTTGGAATTGCAACTGAACAGCAACTCTGTTAAAGAATGTACGGAACTGGACTGAACTGAGTTCAGGAACTGAACTGACGAGAACGCAGCAATACTTTTTGCAGGAAAAATGATCTGGGGTGGTACGGGGTCGAGAGGAATCATCGATACCTTTAGGCCTGGGCGCCTTTCTTCGTTCGATCGGTTCGTGAGGTCTCCTCTTGTCCTGGCTAAGTCCCACCGGTTGGGACCGTTTCTTCTGGCGCTCTTCTTCATCGGCTTGTCTATGTAAACCCCCCGGAGGTGTCGTGTGTTGGTCTTAGGCAACCTGCTGCCGCCGTTCGTGACCTGGTTGGTGGGTTAGGGTGAGGTCGTGCAGCTGTGAAGTTTAGGACACCCAGTGCTAAGGTGACCCTTAGGCTGGCATCTGCCTGCTTCTACGGAAGAACTCCACAACTTGACCGACAGGCTAGCCAAAGTCGAGCATCTTTACAAAAAATTCATTAGTTGAATTGAATGTAACGTGCTACGGTCGTAGTTCTGTGAACGAAGCATTAGCCAGCACTAGCTCTATCTCCCTCGTACACGTCTGTGCGATTGGCAAAATCACATTGGGCCCGTCCAGAAGTTTAATTTATAAGGTCTATGGTGTTGCCCATGGCTGTGCAACTAGCATTGCCAGATTCGCATTGCCAGGGAGGGGATGGAGCTTGTCCAGACACACGAAGAACGGGGTGAGGAAAAGGAAGTAACTTTAAGTTTGTTACGTTTGCTACAAGTTTTTTCACTATGTAAAATCTAGTGACTTTTACTAACTATTCCACATTGAAATTCACGACTCACGTTTGTTTAGCATGACATGACGTTTTTCTTGATTATATTATGTATTTGTAGTAAGTATGAGAAAAATATTGGAAGTTTGGCAAAAAGGTAAGTAAATATTAAATTGAGCAAGTTTTCCTATTAAATATAGAGAAATGTGTTATGTTTGTTTACACACAAAAGAAAAATATGTATTATTTATTTATGATGTCTAAACATTCATATTGTTAAAAGATCCGTCAACTTTCCATTTTGTTTGTGTGTTTAGAAAACAGGTTTAATAGAAAATATAAAGTTTGTGAATAGAATTGTTTGTTTGTATGCAACATTAATAACCTGCTCGCTATTATTCCATAGCTAGAAATTGGCCTCAATGATTGGGATCCAGGGTGATTATCCTCTTTATAACATTAATAACCACATTAAAATTGCTAATAAATACTCTTTTATAAATTTTGCAGTTTCTTTTTTAAGTTTATTTAAATGAGTAAAATACGATATTACCATTATAAATCGTTATATCGTATATATTTTTAAATATTAAAAAGAAGCAGTATTAGGGTCGTATGACACTATGCTAAAATTATAACTAATTTCAGTAATTAGTATCATACAGAAACTGCTACATTTTTGTTGCAATTTGTCTATATGACGCTATGCCAGATTAAAAAATTCTTAATTAATTACTGAAATTAGTTCTAATTTTAGTATAGTGTCATATACGACCCTTAGAATGTATTATCAAAAGCCCGCGCAAATTGGCATCTGTTTTACCTGCGGTAGATTATAAAGTAATCATCATTATCGTCTCGGCTATCTTTAGTTCAATTTTTTTGGGCGGTCAGACTAGATATGTGGTCAGACACAGTAAGGGAGCCAGTTGTTGTTCTTTAATGTCAGTGGTGTTTCGATTTTGGTATTATTATGAAAACCACAGGGTTGCCGTTTTGCCAGTAATTACTGGCATTTGCCAGGAATAAAGAGTCCTGCCAGTAAATTTGCCAGGATTGACTTAACGTCAGAAATTTGCCAGGGGAGCAACATTTTCAGGGATGTCGATTTGCAAATAACCCCCAACATTTGCATTATTGCATTTGTTATTAAAAGATAAGCATCACAGAGCACAGAGATTACTTTAATCAGTTTTAAGAATTTCGATTCACGATATCACCGCTAGATGACGATGTATCATGCTTCTTTACTATTATATTTTGTCACACTTGGCACTCGGCAGCGATCCTTGTTTAATGTTTAATATTACAGGTTACAGAGTGATAGTTATTTATACACTGACGGGATACGACGGTTAAGACAAAGGTAATAATCACCAAAATAATAGATTAAACTATTAAATTGCCAGGAATTGCAAGTAATAATATAATTAATTTTTGCCAGGAAATGTCAGGAATGCAATCAAGTTTCGTCAGTAATTTCGTGTCGACCTAGTGGCAACCCTGGAAAACCATGCCAGTGCTGCCACAGAGTACAGAGTTAGCGTATTATATGTTTTGTGGTTAGCGTTGTTGTTTGATTTTTCATTACTAAATAAATAAATATTAATTTGATATCAACATTAATTAGTAAATTTAAGCGCTTACAACAGTATAAAGAGAAGAACAACAAATAATTTGAAGAAACTCTAATAACGGCTGTTAGAATTTTTGAAAAGGGGATACTATTTAACACAATATAATGTCAACGATAACCTCTCCATCAGTAGAATTAAGTTCATACAGAGACCAGCATTTTAAGGTATTTATATATTTATATTTAATAATAGTATTTGTAACAATATCTTTATTTAGGGTACAAGAGCGGAACAGGATAAATTACTTAGGTTATCTTGTACACTCTATGTTGGAAATTTGTCATTTTATACTACAGAAGAACAAATATATGAATTATTTTCTAAGTGTGGTGATATTAGAAGAATTATAATGGGTCTAGATAAGTACAAGAAGACACCATGCGGTTTTTGTTTTGTAGAGTACTACACCAGACCAGATGCAGAAAATTGTTTGCGGTAAGTAAAGTAGGTCAAGTTCGTTAAACTCACTTTTATTTTTGAGATTGGAAATGGTAATTGCAACAGTTTTAAAAAATGTCGGTGAATAATTTAATATTTATTACTGCATTGTTTAGGCAATCGTCTGTCTGAATGAACATTTTGATATAAAAACAGCATGATAGTTCAAGTCAATTTCTTGTATTCATAAATACAAAAGATGATGCAAAATATTTATAAATTTAGTGTTATCGATAAGGGGTGAACGAATAAGACAGTACTTAATATTTATAATTATTCTTTACTGAATATAAATATTTACATTTAAAACAATTTTATTTATAATTTACTAAATAATGTAACTTACGTAACTGTGAGTTATGGAACAATGATATCATAATGTGAAGTGTATCTAATGGAGGGTGTTGTTAAGCTATCTATTCACTGGATTTCTAATTAAGTTAGATGATAGTCAAATATATGCCCTATAAACAAGTTGCTTTACGTTTTACCAACTTCTGACAATATTATCATTTTTCATATACTTAGCCATCATTTTGCCTTCTGGCAATTGATATCCAGATATTTTAAGCAATAACTGATATGAAAATAAAACCACCAGAACTGCACCTTGTCATTAAAATTTGAACAATTTTTTTACAACTTTATAGATTTCTGGCAGCACTTATTCCAAGACCTAGACTTCTGGTAATAATTTTATGCGATTTCTACAGTTAGAAACTATAACTACACAAAATTTCAGAGTTGGAAGATTTTATTTTGATTAAAAATAAACTCATTTGACTGTTCCTCCACGCTTCCTTCCCTTAGACTGACTTCTGGCTGCAGCGCAATGCACTTGTCATCTAGTAAGGAGGGTTTTTATATCAAAATTTTCACTGCACCTTATCATTTTTAATTTTCATAGCCAACTCTTAGACCATCTTAGTTGATTGAAATTTTTCAGGAGACTATTGCCCTGTGGCGCCACGTGAACATTGATTGAATGTGTTCTGCTTAGAGATTTGTTGAATTGAATTCCGAGATATTAAGTGCCCGGTGAGTCTCTAAATGGCGCTGCAGGTGAAAAATTTTAAAATCTTCACGGTCACTTGTTTTCCTGGCACTTCTGAATTTCAAGGAACAATCCATTTATACAAAATATAGATTTTTACAAGAACGATTTTTGAAATTAATACCTTTTTGAAATATCTATTTATGAATTACCTACTGACGGTATAAATAAATTGGAATAAACTAAATATATTTTATTAAATTATCGAATATTGTTTATAAACAAAATTCAACGAATTATAATTTTCCTCGCCGTGTTATGATTTTTTCTTTATCTTTTTTTTATATATATGTATATTATATTATATTTCGGGAGTTATACGTGCAAATCCGAAATCCGGGACCATATAGCTAATTCCCGGTACAATCACAGAAAATCCTGGTCATGCCCATGTGGCTAGAAGTTGACTATGAGTCCACGAAACACATCTGGGTTGTCCGAATTTTCTGTCTCGTCATGTCCGCGAAGTGCTAATTCGAAAGCTCCGCAAAATTTTATGCAATCTATGATTTTAGATAATACATAACGATTTTTCGTTACCTGTTCATTGTGTTTCCGTATATTATCCCAATATGCAGAATCTAACTGACTTCTTATGTTTATTTTACCTAATGACTTAAATTACTTAAATCTTTCACACTGTATATTCATGCTTTATCCCCACCTAAAAGTAAGCATGGAAAACAAAACAGTGTATTTTTTAAATCACACCCGCACATCCACTCTGCTTTTGTTTATACATTATTGTTAAATTGTTTTTTATAACTTTTACTTCGGCTTGTTCCACTAATTTCAATATTTAATTGTGGTGTTGGCCCACCTAATTCCTTTATTTTTAGTTTATCCTCATAAGGCAGAGTTTTTTTTAAACGAAACGCTATTCATTTTAATTACTATGATATCCGTAGACGCCTAAACGAAAATATTCACACGTGCCGCTCGCAGAAATAAACCACCACATACCACGTACGAAATATTACTGCATTTACTGCAGCAGTGGCTGTCGTTGTTGCAGCCACAAAAGCCCATATAAAAGTGTATTGGGTCACGTGCCTGGTTAGCCAATAAAAAACAAAGGAAGCATCTAATCGTTCGCTGTGCACACATTTTGTATATGAGGTTGCATATATTAAGGAGCGTAGCTCGCGTCGTAATAAATAATATAAGCTCCTAGATTTATTTTAGCGCGAGTACATTTGGATTCTTTAAATATTTTGTTGATATTTAATATGATTAAATACATAAAATTTTATGTGTTCTGCAGCTCCGCAGCTCTTATGGTAAAACCGACAGTGCTATTGCCTTTCTATAGAGCCTTTACAGAGATGCAATAGAAAAATCGAATCTTTGTTTTGTTCAAAGGGGTTTAAAAAGAAAGTCTATCAACAACATACATTCAAATAACTGTATAGTGGTGTTCTTTTCAAGAAATAGTAGATATAATTTCAACTATCTGATAAATATTTGATTTTACAAAGTAAATAGGGAAGCTGTAGAAAATTTGATTCTGTTTGTTATGTTATGTATTTTTTTTTCTAGGATCAAAACATTACTTTTTATGCAACATCTAAGATAAGAAAATATCATTAGGCCAAATTGAACCTTTTACTGTTCAGTGGCCTATAGCTAATTTTTTAGTTTCTAAGGAAAGACTAAATGAACATTAGCTTTTTGAGAATTTTTCCAGTACATAATACTGTAATCAGTAGTTAAGATATCTAAAATATCAATATAATAATAATTTTAGGTATATAAATGGTACTAGACTGGATGACAGAATTGTAAGAACGGATTGGGATGCTGGATTTATAGAAGGAAGACAGTATGGCCGAGGAAAAACCGGAGGGCAGGTAATTTTTCTGCTCAATAATAATATATTTTTCTAAATATAAATATTACATTATGAGGCTTTATTAATGAATATTGCAGGTGCGAGATGAATACAGAACGGACTTTGACTCTGGTAGAGGAGGATATGGAAAAATTATACAACAAAAAATTGGTGGCATTGAGACACCAAGTTTTTTAAGATAGATATAATTTCCTGTTTAAGTTTAGGTAAATATTAGTTGTGTATATATATTTTTTTTTATATAAAAACTGTCATTTTTACTTTTGAACTGTAATTAGAAAATAATTGTGAAATAATAAAATATCAAAAATTTTCTCGTAATTAGTTAATTATACGATCAGATTCAGTTTGAGAATAGAAGGAAACATTTTAAACTTATATCTTATCTAAATCTTATATAACAAGTTAATAACATGTTTGTGATAGTTATGAGAGTTCTCTTTGGAAACAATCCTATGAATGAGTCGAGCAAATCAACTCGGATAGGAGACTACTCCTAAAGGAGGCAAGAAATCAATATAGTTAGTTATTCTTTTTCAGTAATTACTATATAATGTTAAATAGAGATATATGAGTGAAAGGAAAAAAGAGAAAAATAAATTCTGTACATAGAGATTCGAAGATAAAAGAGCATTACAGAGATAAAAAGTATAACTAAAAACCACTGTAGCCTTGGATTTACTGCAGCATTTGGTTGTCGTTTTATAACAAAATTGATTTTTTCGACTCATAATATAGAGTTCCAAAGATTTTGGGCCTTCAGGGAGTAGGAGGTTTCCGATACACATCAAGAATTGCAAAGTTACAGGGTTGATTTTGTCTTATGTCTAATGTATTGAATTAGTCAGTTCTCTATACCGTGCTTACACCGTACAACGCTACATAGGGAATTAGCTTCGTTCGAGTTCGTAAATTCGGAAGGGTGGGGAGCGCTGGGTGCTGCAACCTGACTGATGTGATATGTGATCACGTGCGCCACAGCGATGCACGCAGAGATCGACATCCCCACCGCTGAAGCCACACGAGTTTGACCGACGCACCTCCTATGTAGTGTTTTCCCGTGAAAGCACGGTATACACAAACATTGTGAGATAGAAATTTACATTCATGACCTATTAATTAAGCACGTCATTCATTTATCTTTTATGTAAGTGAATGTATCTTGCTGTCTCTGGGCTGTTCTTAGTTTGGATTTAAATTGAATCAGCCATGTGCAAAATTTTAGCTGATTTTTAAGTTTCAGGGATGATTTTCTGGTGGTCGTCTGAAGCTGATGTTACAGTCTTTAAATACATAAATTATGTATTGAGCCTCATGAATATGATGCTTCATCTTGTTTTGTTCAATTTTTAAATTAGGATTTTTTTTGGCATTTTAAAAAGTATTGGAAAGTGATGATGTACAATAATGTATGTATATAGTTGGCGAAGAGATTTGTGCGAGTATTGGTGTGAAGTTTTGAGCATACTCTTATTTGGTAAACTCATTGACGAAGAAGAAATAATTATCATATGTTTATATTGCTATTAACATACTGTATGGAATAATAATAGAAGAAAATAAAAAGTAAAGATGGCGAAACAGTAATAAGTGGTGCCCATGTAGTAATTATATACATAATAAATATGTGAGATTTAGAAACTCAAAATAATGCCTTAAATGCATCATTAATTGTCAAAACTCGACACATATTTAGACAGATTAAAAATGAAAACTGAAAGAGAAACGGAAAATCTAGAGAGAGAAGTGTCGCCTGAATAAAAAAAAAATAAAACGCCTATTTTTTATTATTTTCAAATAATTTGACGCAAAGTAGTAGAACTTTACTTGATTAAAAAACTTGTTTCTACTATTTCACGTCTGTTAACTGCAATACATACTACAGTGGGTGTCCAAATTATTAAGGACAGTACTGTTTCTTATATTTTCTAGTTGTGACTGAATTTTTTTGAACAAACAGTTGGTTCTATGGCTTGTAGCTATTTTTTATTCAAAAGAGTGTATTATTAAGATCATAAAAAACGAGTTACGTGGGAGAAACTATTAATTTTTTTCATCGGGGAAATGAAGTTTTGTCGACCAAAATTTGAAACGCTGATATGTTGGAAAATATTGAGATAATCACAAAAAAATCTTTATTAACACTATTTTAATTAGTTTTTCTCATTCGAATGCAGTCAGCAACAGTCATATTCTAGAGTTATTGGGCCCCTTGCAGCCGCATCTTTGTCATTACCTCCATCGGAGGTGATTTTTGGGTCGACAACGACCAATCAAGTTTTCTTCTGCCAATCACCTTCGGACTGTCATTTGAGAAATTACATTCCTTCATTGTTTATTATAGTAATTCTATACGAAATATCAATAACGTTTTGATAATTTGTAACAGGAAAAACTCACGAAAAACGATCCAGAAATATTTTTTAGCATCTCAATGTAACAAAAATGTTTAACAAATTACCGCCATATGAAGAGTAACCCCACTTATTTGATAAATGATGCAGAATATCAGGTTGCCACTCAACAAAAATATTAATAACAGTACCAGCTGCAATATAAAATAAAACAACCTTGTGAAGACTTTCTTTTTTCAAAAAAAGTAATTGAACTAGAAACTTCATGAATATGAGTAATGTCCCTAATAATTTGGCCACCCACTGTACAATCGAATTTCCTTACTCTAAAGGTGTGCTGTACTTTTACATTCAAAACGTGTTTATTAGCACTTGAAACAAATATTTAGAGTTGTTTCAAAATCTTATGAGCTTTGACCTTGATATGCGCAGAAACATGAGATTTTGAAACTACTCTACTCTCAATGAAGAGATACTAAAGTGAAGAAAACTAATAATGTTTTGGACGAAACTTGATGGAATAATGACATGAGTGTATAAGAATGTTGACAAAATGAAAATGTTTTAAATGTTTTTGATGTCAAAAGTGGTATCAGATTATCGAGAAGACTGATTGTTGTACATGCTGTCACTACTGGATTTTGTTGTAAAAGCTCATTTTGTATTTAGCAATAGATGACTATCATGGTTAAATGAACAAAACGATGGCCTGAATATCTTCCTAATGTTCCTTTTACTAATGTGTCATAATATTGCTCCATATCATTCTATACAAATTAAAAGAAGGCCAACAAAAAAATCCCCAAAAAAAGCAAAAATGGTAATCAAAGCACAACATGGTGGACACAAAATGGATGTTTGTTGCCTTCTTCCTTGTATATGCGAGTTAAAACCAGATAGAACTTGCTTGGGCCGATGTGAAACGTTAGGTGAGAGACATAAATATCATTGGAGAAATGGGCATGCAATAGTCAATAAAATTATTAAGCTATTGTTTCCATTTCTAATCAAAAAATTCCAAAATTATGTCAGGCACGTGATGTAAAATCAGTACTGGGAGAAAGATCGGGGATTGATGGAAAATCCAGTCGATGAAATAATAATCGATTTGGGAGAAACTTCAGATACATATGATGACTTTCATTTACTGTAATTTTTTGATGATGATCAAGATTTAGATGAAATTCTATCTTTCGATGTCAATTTTTAAGAAGGCTTGTCTAGCTATTGAGAATAATATTCCCATAGAAAATACTTATTTTAGGGATAAAGATTTACTTTTTTACTTGTTTTCAATTTACCAAGCTTTTATTACTTTGTTTTTACTTTTTGATAATACATTTTATTATTATTATCTTTATTTTACAAACTTTGTTCTGCATTCACCGTAACAACAAATCATTTACTCGTCATAGTAAAATTCATGCTTACAACACAACGCATGCTGATAGATTAATACCGCAGTTTTCAAGAATCAATATGTCAAAGATGAATAAACCGCAAGTAGACACCTATAATACCTTTGATAATTACTATGCAACTAAAAATGTTACGCAAATGAATTGCAGGGCATTTAACTTACTGGCCAAAAAATTATTAAATGATTAAATGAGAATTGCTTTTATAGCGTGAACGAATTCATGACATATGCGAGTTCTAACTCCTAACAATGATTGCGCAGCATTATCCATCATTTTATTTTATTTTATTCATTCTATTTTGTTCAACTAACTACTGTTTTAACTACTAACAAGCTATGTTATCATATATCTAATTTTATTAATTCCTGTATAGTGACCCATGTACTATAATTGTATCAATGGTCAATAAATGAGTCTGAGTATGAGTATTATTTATTACTTTTGTTATCGTATTTTATATAAAGCGATGATCAAATTTAATTTTTGGAATTTATTTCCCTCTTGCCTGAAAATAGTGTGCCTATGAATCTACCGTGACTCATCTATCTTCCTGCACCAGTTTTATTTCATTGATACCAGATACAATAACAGCAAAATAACAAATTTTTGGCAGCAAGAAATTTTCAGGACTGATTCCTCTAATCAAAACGCACAAAATTAATTGTTTTTCGTAAAATGATCCTTAAGGCCTCTGTCTTTCAAATACGGAAGTGAAATACAGATTTTAACTAGTTACTTAAAAGCCATTGAAGATATAAGTTACAAATTTAGTAGAGTGTAGTTGTTTTATAGTAATTATGTACATTCATGTAAAATTTGAACAAAAACAGAATAGTGACATTACGATGAGGATGGCTCTGATTGTGAGAAATCTCTACTGTCAATAAAAAAAGTTATTCATGCAAAGGATAACTTTCTTTTATATAATTGGATGGAGTATTTCCAATAAAAATGTGTGTGTCGAGTCCAAAAATCATGACAAAGTTAGAAGTTTTTTTAGCAGTGTTGTTAGCATAGGTCAAATTAATAAATTAATGTTGCAGAAATATGCAGTTATTTGAATGAAATGTACATAGTAGAATGTTTTTAACTTTCCATAACAACATCTTAAATTGTTGAAAAATTGGATAAACAATTAACTTTTAACTATGTGACTCATCTGACAGTGATTCTTCTTAATTTTGAAACTTTTCGGAACTATGTAAAACATAAGGTATTGTTATAAATAAAACAAACAGTTTGACTACTTTAGTAGTTTTATTAGCACAACCAAAATTCTACCAAAAAGGTGTACTTTCCATCAGTTATATTATAAGTGTAATGTATGTATATTTTTTAGCTTTAATCTAGGTGACCAATTTTTCTCTTATGAAAAAGCAGGATGATCAAAAACTTTATTCCATATAAAATATTTTTTTTGATGACCAGTATCAATTAGTGTTATAATAGATTTTAAATCATTTCTTAACAAAATTTTCTAAGTACCTACACAATAAAAAGATATGCCACTTAATAAATTAAAAACAAAAAATCAAGTTAATCTTTAAAATATTGAGGGGAATGTTAGGGAAAAAAATCCTAAAATAGGGCATTGTTTATTTATTTTTGGGTGATGAAACCAATTAATGTTGTAAGCATGATTATTGAGAAAACGAACATTTGTAATTACTAACATGTCTAATTGAGCAAGACTTGTAAAATGTGTATATTATATATTATGGAAAAACTTTATCAAAAAAATATTTAGTATAGCAACATATGTAACCACTGATTTTTAAAATATAAAATTTTATCTTGAACCAACTTGAAAGTTGAATTCGGTAATTTATAAATATTTATTTATGTTATTTATTTACAATTTTTAGTATTGCGTTGTAAAGACTGGAAAATACCCCTTGTTGTATACAATAAAGTGTATATGGGGCGTTCCACGCCAAATCGGACGGTTCGAAAAATTTAAATTTTCGATTTCCTTAATTTTTTTATATTTTTTAGTACCCCTCAAAAAAGCCTTTCTGGTAAATTTTCAGATTTTTTTGATTACTTGTTCAAACGGTATAAAATTTTCAAAAAAACGCTCTTTTTTTGGTTTTTTGATCATAACTTTCTTAATAATGGTCCAAATTAAAGCTTTTTTTTATAAAAATATTTGTTTTTAGATGGCCTTTACAGATAAAAATACAAAAGAAATATTCAAAGTGTTTTTGATTAAGATTTTTAAGTTTAAAATTTTAAATCGTGTTTTTGAAAGTGAGTGTATCTTTCGATTTTTGTGAAAATTTTCTATTTCAAACTACTATTCTTTTAACAACTTTTAGGACCGGTCCGGTCGTGGGCCCTCCATAATTACTTTTTTTTTTTTGATTTTTGAAATTTAAAACAAAATTTTTCTCTATAAATCATTATAAGTACCGATTTTTGTATACCCTTTTTTACTTATTTTAAATTAATATTAATACTTTTTAATTATTAATAGGTGTTTAAAATCAATAAGTAAACGTAGTCTATTTATAAACAATGATAACAAACGTTTTTATTTATTTTCGTGTTCTTTTAAAAATTGTTGCAAAATTATTTTATAATTTTTTTTTTGTTGCAAAGTATTTTTTTTTATTTAAATAATAGTATCTTTATGAATTTCTATTCTATTTAAAAAGAGTCGCACATCTTATGATTATTATTGATGTCAAATTTTCACCTGAGAAACACTATTTAGATGCAAAAGAAAAATTAAATTTGCGATACAATATAGGGACCCAAAAATTTCATTCAATCATTCTAAGGAGCAATGGAAATATATTAGGTAAGGAGTATTCTAGTTTACAAAATAATATTTTGTTCCTTGGAATGATTGAATGAAATTTTGGGTTTGTTTGGGTTTGGCTGTATTGTAACGCAAATCTAATATTTTTTGCATCTAAATAGTGTTTCTCAGCTGAAAATTTGACAGCAATATTCATAAGATGTGCGACTCTTTTTAAATTGGATAGAAATTCATAAAGATACTATTATTTAAATAAAAAAAATACTTTGCAACAAAAAATAGCATTGATAAAATAATTTTTAAAAGAACACGAAAATAAATAAACACGTTTGTTATAATTGTTTATAAATAGACAACGTTTAATTATTGATTTTAAACACCTATTAATAATTAAAAAGTATTCAAATTAATTTAAAATAAGTAAAAAGAAAGTAGACAGTGACAAAAATCAGTACTTATGATTTATAGATATATTTTTTTTAATTTTCAAAAATCAAAAAAAAATAGTAATTATGGAGGGCCCATGACCGGACCGGTCCTAAAAGTTGTTAAAAGAATAGTAGTTTGAAATAAAATATTTTCACAAAAATCGAAAGATACACTCACTTTCAAAAATACGATTTAAAATTTCAAACTCAAAAATCTTAATCAAAAACACTTTGAATATTTTTTTTGTATTTTTATCTGTAAAGGCCATCTAAAAACAAAGATTTTTATAAAAAAAAGCTTTAATTTGGACCATTATTAAGAAAGTTATGACCAAAAAACCAAAAAAGAGCGCTTTTTTTGAAAATTTTATAACTTTTGAACAAGTAATCAAAAAAATCTGAAAATTTACCAGAAAGGATTTTTTGAGGGGTACTAAAAAATATAAAAAAATTAAGGAAATCGAAAATTTAAATTTTTCGAACCGTCCGATTTGGCGTGGAATGCCCCATATATATATATATATTACATAACATATGTGCATGTATACTTTTTGTGAAATCTTGCAGTTTAAACAAATCTAATGAACCAAAGGACGGGTGAAGCAGGACGGTGTGCAGTGGTTTGTGCGCAACATACTTTGGTGATTATATATACATAAAGCCTCAATCCCTAATTATTATTACAACATCAGTTAGCTAGTCTTAAACTACAATAAATTAAGAAGCTGTAAAAAGACATCCATTAGTTATTATAAAACTTCTAATAAAGTTAACATACCTTCCAATAAACAATGTTTAAAAATTAGATACATATTAATGTGTCATTGACAATTTATCACTCAAATTTTTGACATTTCGATAATGTTCTTTAAGCTTTATAACATTACATTTATCTAGGTGCTTAAAAGGAATCACATCAGACATTTCAGAGGTGGTACCTAACTATTTAACATAAAATTGAACTAATTCATCCTAAAACTCTACTGAAAAAATAAGGGTAAAATGATCGTCTTTGTGGTCGCGTTAATTGCCTTTGTCGATTTGGCCTTGGCTGTTCTTCAGGTTGTGTTTCTAACGGGTCCTCAGATACATCTGTAAACTCAGAATTGGTGGTAGTAACAGTAAATTCAATTCCACCTGCTAAAGATTTTGGCAAAAACTGCTTTTTGGTAACTGGTAAAGTAATATGTGGTATTTCTTTAACTTTTTCAGGTAATGAATTGTCTACCATTTCACTTTCATTATTTTTTGTAAGATTCATATTTAAAACATCAATTCTTGGATCAATTTCTGCAGTGTACTTGGGAAGTTCATTGTTTTGGCCTTCTGATATTTCTATTTCTTCTGTGATATGTTTAGTTGTGTTTGGTTCAATTTGTCCTTTCGAATTTTCGATGTGTCTTCTTGAAGTTGTAATGAACAAAGTTTCAGTAATGTTATTTTTACTCTTTCCCTGCAATTTTATTTCAATGTGTTCACTTACTGGATTGGATAAGTCATTACTTATTGATAAATCGATCAGTTTTGATCCCAATTTTTTCCCAGTATCTATTTCACTATAATCCTCTGGAATCGGGGGCAATTCTTTTCGAAAAGTCCTGTTCAATTTCAAAGAAGGATCTCTTACAATTGGATACAATTCTACTTCTTTATTAATAATATTTGTGCTTTGATTTTCCTCTATAGGTTTTGGAGATATTGTTGATAAAACCTTGTACATCTTTTTCGAATCTGAAAGTTTGTAAATATCCTTCTTTCGAGATTTTATGTCTTTGATGTGCAATTTGTTATCTATATATTCTTTTATGGAAGTAACTGTTGAAGAAGGGGGCTCTGTTGACTGTATTTTAGATTTTTTAGATTCCGTTTCTTGGGTTGAGGGAAATTCCTGAGATGTTTTCAAGTCTGCGTCTGTGGTGGTATCGTTTAATTCAATAATGTCGAACATGGTACCTAAAAATAAGAGATCAATTTATTAAGTTACGTACATAATTAAATGTGTGAATTCACGATAATATGGCAGTAAATAATAATATAAAACTGTAAGTCCTTTAATGGGGTGTTTGCAAATTTTGTTTTAGTATAAACCACACTAAAAAGATGTTTTCTTCTATACAGGGTGTGTTGCAAGGAAGTGCACAAACTTGGAGATCATTCCTAAAGTAAAAATGAGCAAAAAAGTTTATGGACGCCTTGATCTGGAAATGTATTATTTCCGAGATATAGGCCTTCTTGAAATAGAAAAACTATTTTTTAGTTTTACAAAATTTGAAACAGTTGTGCCGCAACTGCATGGTGTCATACCGTAGGTACTTATTTCTACATCAAGTATACAGGGTGATTCAGGTTTAATCTGGATAACTTCAGGAATAGGTAGGACAGGGTAAAATCATGTTTACTCATGATATAAAATTATTTCCTAAATCGCATCGTTTTGGAGGGTGCTGAAATAGATTTTTTTCCCCGCTTTTACCTCATAACTTTTGAACCACTCATCCGGTTGAGGTGAAATTCGGAACACAAACACTCTTTATGATATTACATAAGCTTCTTATGTTTGAACCACGTACCCTTCTCAGAAGTGTATTTTGTGTGCTACCTCCCTCCTACATTGTTTCAAAACTTCAAAAAATTAATTTCAATAATACAGCTGTACACTACTTTTGTCTCATTAATTTTGAAACTTCTTCGTCTTGGTTTTCTTTTCGATATTTGGCTTTGTTTCTGAGATATTCAATGAAATTCGTGACAGTGTAGCGTCGCAGCCGCGCGCCGCGTAAATTTCATTTAACGTTATAGCAACCTATAAAAAACAAAACTCGCAATGATTTGTATAAACTGACGTTTGTGAAAATCATCGTTATAAGTATTATTTCAAAAATATTTTTATTGTTAAAAATAGGGGAAAAAAATTTATTTCAACGCCCTCTATCTCCGAAACGATGCGATTTGGGAAATAAGTTTATATCATGAATGAACATTATTTTAACCTGTTCTATCGATTCCTGGAGTTATCCAGATTAAACCTGAATCACCCTCTAGCAGAGGCGGACTGGCTAGATGAACAGGCCCGGGAAACATTCATCAAGCGGCCCGTTTTTTGAAAGATTCAGAATTTATTTTATTTTAAATAGGCTCTTCATGAATGATTTATTTGAAATATTTGAAAAAAGGTATCCATAGATAATTTGATATTGTTTTAAAAATAATTAATCTCACAATTTGTTTGTAGACAAAAATTAAAATCTTAAATTAAAATAATTTAGATTTTTTTAAAATGGATAAGTAGTAGTTGGAAGGTATAAGAAGTTAAAGCATTATTCTTTTTAACAAATAAATAATCATTAAAATATATATTTTTTATCAATCGAAAATATTGTGTTGTAGAGCCAAGTATAATCTATTAATTCCAATTTAATATAAAAAGAGATTTTTTAAAAGTGTACTTTTTAAAACTAATTCATTAATTATATCATCTAATGACAAACTATTTAAAATGTCTACATTTAATGCCATTAACATAAAAGTTTTTTCCGAGTCAGCGAACTTCACAAACGATTTTTTAAAAACTTTAAAGTGCTAAACGATCTCTCACAAGCTACTTGTGTAAATGATAGAGATAATACGTATTTATATGCTACTGATGCAAAGAGAAATACGTTTGTCAATAGATTGTATCTATTTAAAATCCTGTAACAACATATGATGCAGTTTTTACATGGGTCATGTTTCTTTTTATTTTTTCCTTTATATTTCTGCTGAGTTTCATCAGTTTCATCTTCTGTGATTTTAGTCCAGACGGTATCTGTTTCAAAAAGCCATATTTGGGTGAATCGTATATCCACGGAGATTTTGGCTTTTTGGCTTTCAAATATCACTAGAAATGAAAATTTTTCTGTGCGCATAAAAAAAACGTGGGCTTAGCTTTTGGCGGCACAATATGTTAAAAAAATTCGAAAAATGTCATATTTTTCTTCCTATTTAATTATGTATCTTTTCAAGAGTTGATTTTAGTTTTTTCCACTGGTGTGCTAAACTTGTTAATTCATCTCTTAGTTTTTGAGGAGTTATTTCTGGTTCATATATGACCCATTTCTCACACAGCTTGTTAAAACCTGGAGCTTTTAAGCCTCGGATCACATCGACATTTCTTATTTTACTGCCCTAGGTGGGTAATATATATACATTTTTTTTTTTATTTCTTTCCAAATTTTTTGCTCAACATTTTTTCCAATTTTTGTTTTTCAATTTTTTTTTCATATTTTCATTTTTTTTTAATTTTTATTTCAAAAATATATTTCATCCTTCTCCAGCGCGGACCGGCCCAAAATGACCGCGGCCCATCGGGAAACCTCCCGAGTTCCCGCATAGCCAATCCGCCTCTGCCCTCAAGGTATACAAAACCATGTAAGTAATTTTGAATTAAATTTACCAGTGTCATATACATGGGATGAAAGGGGGGGTGGGTAGTCAGCCTCTTCCTTAAAACAGAATTTCTACGACCGTAACTTTTTAAAAATAAGTATATTTTGTGAAAATAACATATTTTCGAAAAAAACTCATAATTATTTTGTTACAGTTGGTATAGACAAGTTTTCAAAAAATAAACATTAACAGGTTTATACAAGGAAATATACAGTCTATCCCGAATGTAGGTAATAAATTAAATAAAACTTAAGGAATTTCTTTTTCACAAAATCGCCGACACGTCGAAAGATTTTAATTAAATGCCAAGTTTTGATATGGTTTTCGTGTCTTTTTTGGCATTATTGAAGAAGTTGTGATATCAGTTCCAATTTTTTTAAATGCCAACCCCAACTTTTCTTTTCAGATTCTGAAAGAGAATAATTTTATAAGTATAAAAAACTAAAAAATGATTGGGTTACATATGAAATGTATTGAGAACGAACGAACGAAATAAATACATAACTTTAAATTAAATGTTCAAAATGTGCTCCATTCTTTGCTTGACAATAACATCCAAGGCGATCGATAAACTGTTTTTGCACATTTTGAATTTTTTTTCATAAATTCGATTTTTTGTGTAATGTTTGTTTGTTTTTTAATTCTTATCCTATCATTGGTAGCCTTTATACCATTAAACTGTTGATAGTAGTTTTTACAAATGGAAAAGTTAACTGAACAAGAAAAAATTGAAATACTCTGCGTGGCTGGGTTTGGTGACAGAACGGGCACTCAAGCAAAAGCAGCTCAGTTATTTAATGAAATCTATCCTAATCGTCCTCCCAATTCTCAAACGGTAGTCAGTAGAATTGAAGCAAAATTTAGAGAATTTGGTTCTACTTTCCGTGGAAGAAAATCCACATATTTTCTTGTCATACATTGTCGAAATCTGCTGTTCATCAAATACTTCAAAGGCACAAATATCCATACAAAGTTATTCCAGTACAAGAGTTATATGAAGACGATTTCGATAGACGAAACGAATTTTGTGAACACATGAAAAATTTGTTGAATCGAAATATTAGATAATTAATTTAGTATAGAACATTATTTTTTCCGTTGAAGCTACATTTTCTCTACATGGTATTTTTAATAGACAAAATTGTTGGTACTGGGCAATAGAGAACCCGCACTGGATGATGGAGGCTCATAGTCGTCCATATTTTTTTTGAACAGTCTTTAACTGGACAAAGATATCTTGAATTTCTTCAATTGATTCCCGCATTGGTGATTTTCCCAATCCATTGGAACCAGACTCTCCTGTGTGTAAATTTTTAAATGAAACGTTTCCCAGTCGATAGATAGGAAGGAGATGACTTATCAAATAGCCTGCACGGTCGCCAGACCTAACCCCATTAGATTATTTTTTGTGGGGTTACTTAAAATCAAAAGTGTATGCTGACAGACCAGAAAATTTAAAAACGTTCAAAGAGAAGATCTGAAGTACCTACGTGCTATAACCCCTAAAATGGTTGAAAATGAGCAAATACAGTTTATCGATCGCCTTGAATATTGTCAAGTAGAGAAAGGAGCACATTTTGAACATTTAATTTAAAATATGTTAATTGTTTGAATTTAAAGTTATTTATTTATCGTTCTCAATAAATTTGTTATGTAACTCTATATAGCGTTTTATGCTCAAAAAATTGTCCTCCTTCAGAATCTGAAAATCTGGGGTTGCCGTTTAAAAAAAATTATCACTGACGAGTGACGTCACTACTTCTTCAATAATGTAAAAAAAGACGTATGTCGGCGATTTTGTGAAAAATAAATTCCTTAAGTTTTATTGAATTTATACATTACATTCGGGACACATTGTATATACCCGTATATATTTAAAGATAGTTTAACATTGTGGTATAAAAAAATAAAAATGAAGGTTAGGTTTCAGATGAAATTAGAAAAATAATTTTCAAATAAGAAAATAGGTAGAATTCGTAGCAATTGCTAGCAGGAATTTTAATTGCATTTCTGATAATTTACTCTATTTTTTTATTTTCTACTAAAATAAATAAGACAAAAATAACGCATGGAAAAGGAATATAGCATCTGCTTTTAATCCGATTTTTGTTATGCTGGCAAAATTAGTGGTAAGACCATTAACTGCTTGCAAATGCCCGTCATTACTGAAAAAATCGGCATTTTTTCAGTAATGACGGGCATGAAACCATGCGGTTTCTACGGAAAAATAGAAAGAAACTGTGACGATGATTATAACGCAATCAAATGCAATGTTTATGTATATTCGAACATTTTATAAAATTTTACGTAAATGTAGATATTGTTTCAAAATAGATATTTATAAAAAGTCATAGGCGCCGAAATTACGCTTCAACAGAGGGGTTGACCCCCCATACTTACGACACTGACAATTGAAATGAATTGAATTTATTAGCTTTGTTTCTGCGGCAAATTTCTGATAGTCTGCAAACTTTTAATTACGGATGCGCGCTTGTGGACCACTTCATAACGATTGTGGATTTTGCGCTGCAAGTAAGGTTGGTTAGTTTGGCAGTTCTACATCGAAATTTAAAACAAAGATAACAAACTTAACAACAGAGAGGAAACGAATCTATCAACAGGTATAAAATTTGCATAGCACTTCGCCAGGAATCCTACGCAAATTTATTCAAAATTAATTTAAAAACAGACTATAGAACAAAAGTAAGTATGCGTCTCAGATTGGCAGTTCACATATAAATCTCCAACCAGTATGAACGTTAGCAAACAATTTGATAACAGTTTGAAAATCCCGCAAACATCAAATTCCCAGTCAGAGTTTGCTAATTTGTTGAACGGCAATTTTTTGTGCATGGTCGGGAAAGTTGAAACCGTTGGAGATGGAGACTGGTGTAGAACAAAACGAGCATTTTAATTTTTATCCGGAGAATGTCCCCTTAAAATTTGCGTACCTACTTCTTTTGCAGATCAACCTGTGTAAAATGTTAAGTTACTATTCACTGTTACAATAAAACATTAGAATCATCGTTAAGTAAAAATATATCAATTTACATTCTCTTTTACAAATATTTTTACCTTAATTTCTTTTACAAAAAGATTGGGTTTAAGTGGCATTGAGGATTTGTTTCTCATACAAAGAAAAACTTTTTAAATAAAGTTTTAATTATATACCACTTTACATTTAGCCTTCAGAGAGTTTTAATTCCAATGGAATAATTTAATAGAATTATTTTCAATCACATTGATTATTACGAAATAAAGGAGGGAAGAATATTGAAAATCTTATTGGTATTTAGAGATATTTAAAAAAAAGAGGGCTATAAAAATTTAGATTTTTAATGGTAGGTATATTTATTATATTTGGCCATTTTATGAACTATTGTGGGACTTGATGAGTCCTCTACATATTATGAATATAATATACAGGGTGTCCCGGTACTTAATACAAAAAAGTCGAGTACAAATAGATGAGGTCAAAATAATATCAGTTCTTCATATATATTTTTTTTTCATACGGGCTTTCGTTAAAACTTTACCTCCTCAAAGGTGAAAATTAAATAGTTATTTTTATTTACAGTCTTTAAACTATTAGTTTCAGTATGATCAAATTTGGTGATCGATAACACATTTACAGTTTGTTTATGATGTAAGTGAAAAAGTTCATTATGCCCAGAAGGCCAGGGACATAGCAACCCAGAATTTTTGCATAGATGACGATCGCAATCGGCCTGCATCAAAAATAAGTTCCCTGAAGAATTTGCCAACGATAATACCCTCTTGGTTCAAAATTAATAGTTTAGGAAATATTTGTGATTTTATGTCACAGTGCACATCGACCGGCGACTCCACCATATTTTGTTTTTAATTTTTAATTGGACATAATTACTACGTTAGAACCGTACCTACATATTTTTAAAATAAGAGGTTAGAAAATCTTACGGTCTGCTAATGTAATTTTCATTACCAAAATTTGGCAAACACACTTTACACATAACACAAAATAGAAAAAAAAAACAAGAATAAGTTTAAGTATTCAACTCCAAAAATCGATGTCCATTCAGACGTTTATCAAAAACTTATAGACCTATTAAATTATCACCCACTATTAATGTATGGCTAGAAATAGTGAATTTAATAGCTCCATACGTTTTGAGGAACATCTGAATGGACATCGATATTTGGAGTTTTTGCAAAATAATTTGCAGCCACTATTAGATGATGTTTCATTAGACACTCGAAGAAACGATTAGTTCATGTCCTCCCCATTTCGATATTGATGTTCGAAATTATTTATTCATTGCGTTTAATCGATTGGGAGAGGAGGTTCATGTTCACCACGTTCTCTAAATTTTAACCCGATCGACTTTTTCCTGTAGGGATATCTGAAAAGTTTAGTGTACTCAACCCCAGTACAGACAAGGGATGAATTGCTACAAAGAATTAATTTCCATTGTGATAATATTAGACATACCCCAGAAATGCTTTTTCCTGTACAAAAAAATAACATTCTAGACTTAGGAATTGTGTAGAGGTGGAAGGTATCTATCTTGAAAATGTATTTTGATAGTTTTCTTTCTTTTAAATTATTTTTTTAACTTACTATAACTTATTCTTGTTACTTTTTTCTATTTTGTGTTATGTGTAAAGCGTGTTTCTCAAATTTTGTTAGTGAAAATTACATTAGCAGAAAGTAAGATTTTCTAGTCTCTTATTTTAAAAAATCAAGAAGGCATTATCGTTGGCAAATTTTTCAGGAAACTTATTTTTGACGCAGGCCGATTGAGATCGTCATCTATGCAAAAATTCTAGGTTGCTAACCATTGGACATAGTTCGTCCCTGGCGTTCTGGGCATAATGAAGTTTCACTTACAACATCAAAAACAAGCATCATGCTGAATATGATAGTTTAGAGATTGTAAATACAAATAACTTTTTAATTTTCACCTTTGAGGGGCCGTAACTTGTGAACGAAGGCCCGTATGACAAAAATGTATATGAAGAACTGATATTATTTTGCCCTCATCTATCTGTACTCGACTTTTTTGTATCAAGTACCGGGAGACCCTCTCTCTACTGAGGAAGTTCAAACCCATATGGACCCATATTACTCAGAATATTAATGAACGGGGGAGGGCTGTGTTCTAAATACAGTCTCTTTTTTCTTCGGGCTCACCCTGTAGAGTTATTAGCTTGAAGTTGAGAGTTAAAACTCGATTTTAGTAACTTCTTCGGTTTTCATTAAATTTTAAAAATTGTTGGGTAAAGCTGCTTTATTTCAAGTTATTTCTATTGAGGTATTCAATTTTCCTATAGCTAATAGGTATATGAGCCCGGGATCAAGGTCAAAGTACCCTTGGCAACAAGAATAACCGAAATTAAAATTAGGGCGAGCCTAAGGGTTCTGATACTTCTGACAGCAGGTCCGTCTCCACATAACCTAACCCGAGAACAACAAGGAAAGGCAATGTAAGTCTGTATGTAGGCCACAGCATAATAACCCGAAAAACTATGGTGCTTTACAGGATTATCCAGATGGCGTATGTTTGCTGTATGAATTATTCCCTTAATTTAAAGAATACGTGATAAAATATTGCATTACACTTTTTTGAAATATTTAAAAAATATGTTAAATTTGTAATACTAATACTTTAGAAATGACTATAAATTACCGGTAAACTGCTTTTTATAAAAATACATGTTACCAAATTGCAAAAACAACTGGAACAATCCTAATTGGTTAAGTAATAAATAACATAAACTATCCCATTTACTTTTAAATCATTAGAGTGAAATTTAAAGTTTAACACTCCGTATTTTTTAAACGAAGTGAATTTTAAAAAATAACGTTGCAACTCTGAGATATAAAGTTGGGCATGCCCTCTATATAAAACGTTTAGTTTCTTTTTTGGCACACCCAGTGTTTTTGATTATTATGCTAGGTCAAGGTTGGGTAAAATTGTTACCATAGGAATCTAGAAATTAGAAAGGATAGATTCTAAGAGGATATACCTACCGTTCTCTATTATACTGAATAACTGTCCCTGATTAATTGCACTTGAATATTCTGCACCGGTGTCATCTACATCATGTTCGGTGAATTTAGTTTCCGCAGATGACGTGAGAGTGACTGAGATCATTTCAGCTTGCTCTTCCTGGTGAGTATTAACGTCTTGTGTAGTTAAATTTTCTGGTATTTGGTTAAGCCCTATGGATTTGTCAGGAATTTTAGCTACGCTAGAATCTAATGTCGAATCGCTCTCGAGACTGTTTGTAGTAACCTCCGTGTCATAATTTGTTGCTGGAGTCGTAAAACTTTCCGTCGCTGTAACTTTTTTTTGATAAATCTGTTTTATAGTTGACAAACCGGTGGTGCTTTTAGTAGAAATTGGACTGAGAGTGTCTTCGGTTTCTCGCCTGTGCCTTGTTGGCATGCCATAATCAATATCAACGGTGTTAGAGGTCCAAATCCAGGTTTTTGTTGTTTTTCCGTTGAAAGAATTTTCATCGGAAGACATCTCGTATACCGTGCTGGATGCCAAAGGAGGCTTTGTCGATTTTTCATCAAAGTCCTCATGCGATATTGCACAAGTTAGCTGTTTTAAAATTTCTTCTCTGTCCTGTAAAAGGAAAACTTTGTATGAGACCTTTTACCGACAAAGTTATAATCAAATAGCTTTTGCTTAAAGGTTCGTAAAAAATTGGTTATGCTTTAAAGATAAAAACACATATATACAAAGCGGCCTAAAATAATTTAATCAATCATTTTAGTTCTTACGTTATTTTTTAAAGGTAGTAGGCTGGTCAAATTAATTTTAAAAATCCCCTAAAAGCAATCATATAGACAGTGTCAATATTTCTTGTATGGTAACACATTGACCCACCGAGAAAATATATTTTTCGACGCCCTATGACAAAATTAAAAACAGGCCGTAAAACAATATGACATCTAAAAAGAGGCACTAAATTAAAGGCTAATGCATTATTAAAATTATAATATATTAAAACCTGCATTTTTGTAAACTCGTTCATAAAAATGTTACTTTTTGTCTAGGAGTAGGAGTACCATTTTTTTGGAAATCATTTACGGTACCATTTAATTAAGGAATTGAAAACATGTACATACTCTGTAAAAAAAATTCACACAAATTTCACTCAATTTCACTTAATAATGTATCAATTTCTGTCCACAATCGATTGAGTGAAATATTCACTCTATTAGTATGAGTACAACTTAGTGAAGCTATTGCATCACAAATGAGTGAGTTTTAGTTAAATCCGAGTTACTGCTAACTATCAATTGAGACTTTTGACTCTATTCTGAGTATATAAAACCAATTTAGAGTGAACTTTTTCTCTGATATAATTTAAATTTATTATTGAGTCATTTTTACTCAGACTTGGCTTTTAATTAACTAAATATTGAGTACAAAAATAGATCACTCATAAATGATTAATTAGGATATACAGTGTTCAAATTATAGAAGCAATACGTAAGTGGTGCCATCTCCACGGCGCCATTCAAATTACTCGAATTTAATATACATTTAAATTCGCTCAGTAATGAGGGCATTTACTCTGATTTAGGTACAAGTGCACCAAATATGTGAAGAATTTATTTAAGGAGTTCCTATATTTGAGTGAAAGTACTCAGTTTTAGTTTAAATATAATCACAAATGAGTAAAATGATTAAAATGCCCAATATTGGGTGAAAATATACTCAATAATTTCACTCAATGGATTTACTCCGAATCTTTATTGCTTTCGCTCATACCGATTTTTTACAGTGTATGTATAGCATATCTAACTGATTATCATTTTATGGAAAATTACGGGCAATTTAAAAAAAGGTACAATTTGCTTCAATCTCGGATTGATTGCAGCAATTGCGGGCAGGTAAAAATAAATAATTGTGGGAAATATTCAGTTCATATTTCTTATAAGCGTCATATGCAACCAACTTATAATAAATATTAAACAAAGTCTAAGAGCAACAAAATGTTACTGATAACTTTTCATAAACTTCTTCAGCAGTCTTTTACGCCATTACATATTCTATTGACGTCTAGCAATCATCTAGAAGAGAAGAGAGAGTAGGGCCAGTTTGCAATTTTTTTTTAGACCTTAGACTGCGGTCATTTCATCAAATAACCTATAGTAGGATCGTATTCGATGCAAAGTAAAACAAAAAATTGTCTGTCTTTTGTCAAAGGAAAATCGTATCATTTTTAAGACCCGTAACATGAACTATTTCAAATTTAAAATGAAATTGAATGTAAAGTCTGGTAGTAGCTGTAGTCGCCCAGGTGCATCGAGTGTACGAAGCTCGCTTATACGTCAAATACTATACATGGCGAACTTGGTCGTAAATCAGAGACCGCCTCGAAAAAACAAGTAAACAACAGTGGCGTGTACAGAGATAAAATGTAGTACATATGTGGAATTTAAAAAAACAAATTGGACTTATAATATATTATATTTAAAATAAATAGTTTATAAGAATAAAGAAATTTTTGTATGAACAGGGGTGCCAGATGTGAACTCATCATCTCTTCATAGTGCATAAAGACATTAATCAATTTCTAAACCCCTTCAAACCGTACTGCACTGGATCCCTTGACAGGCAATGATTTATTACTTTGCATCGCATATGATCCTACTACAGTTGGCAAATTCGATCTCATCACAACCAAAGTGTTATTTTCACAGTGTCTCTCTTTACAACACATTGAAGATATATGGCATAATTCGAAAACTTGCCTCCCACATTTTTTCTAAACCCTTTCGTAGTAGAATTAATTCGCAATATTTCACCTCCTTTTCTCTTAACTTTCTTGCCGTTTGAAATACAATTAATTAGAGGAAAATGAGTAATAAAATAGCTGGGGTAAATTGTACTGGATAATTATTTGTTATTAACTGTTTATTGAGTACTAGCGCAGTGTAATGCAATAATAATTGGGGCATATAGCCTATAGAGCATGTAGTTGTTTCCCGCAGTATCAGTAGTTAAAAATCTTGTCTGTGAGGTTGGCTGTATTTTTATACCTCGATTTCTGGTATCGAAGAAGTCAGCAAAACAAATTTTTGCCCTCATTTTTAATTATAATTTCCGTGGAAAAATAACTAAGTTATTATTCCATACCAATAGAAACATATTGCATTGGCACCATGCTCGAATTTTATCAAAAAGTAGGTAGGTACCTTAACATTATTTTAGTTTAATTTCTCACGATCTGCTTGATTTTTTAAAAATAGAAATAATGCATAATAGATAATTACTTTTAGGTATTAAAATTTTATAGTATGTCATAAGTGCACGAAGTAAGTATTACATCAGCCGTTTATTATGGCGATTATACTCCAGTCGATTAGATCATAAAACCTGAACATTTGAAAAAATTATTAGTAGACATTTTATTGCACTTTACGACGGGGAAGTGTAGGTAAGTATAATGAAAAATAGCAAAAAAGTCACTCGAAAGAAGTGACAATACATTGGCAAATTGCAAATAAGTGGCAAAATTACGTTTTTTTTCACTTTTTTACTGCCCATGAAAATCTAGACAACCTATTTTGAACTGAATTTAATATGTTCAAGACAAAAACCTCGCGTGCGACGAGAGCGGCGTTCACACGCATGCGCGGGCTCTGTGCTCCTCCCGCATGCAGGTCATTCATTAGTGTTAAATTTTACAGCTGCTAGCGCGTTTATTACATGAACCATCAATGTAAAAATCTCTCAAAATAAAAGTTTAACCTTTTCTTTAATTGTCTTTAAAATCCCTGTCCGATACGTCCAATAGTTAATTAACAATTAACGTTATAAAAAAGGCGAACACAGAGGGGTAGACGATTTCTCATATTTTTAAATTACCATAAAATAAACTCTATTTAATGCAAAAAGGGCGAAAGCGAATTCTCGTGCGACTTTTGCCTGACCCTGGGACAATTTGTGAATAACGCTGCTTTGCACGTTGTAAAGGGCTACTTAATTTCAACTTTTTGAAATTTTTCTTTTTCGATACGTTTCTTTGGATCAATTTGAACCTATATCTATGATAATAACTTCTAAAATTAACGTTTAGTAATTAAACAGTTGCAAAAAAAAACAAATTAAATTAATTAACAAATAGTTCGAGCAACAATTTCACGGTCAATTGAATCGGCGTTTGGCACACATGCTTTTTGCAATAATAATGCGCCATTTTCGAAATAATTAATATTCCAATAGGTCGTCTAGATTTTCGTGGTAGTAAAGAAAGTAAACAAACACGTAATTTTGCCACTTATTTGATATTTGCCAACTTAGCGTCACTTTTTTCGAGTTTCATTTTGATATTCAGCCGTATTCTGTAACTTGCATTGAAATGCTCAGATTGAGTCGAAATGTTCGTAATTTGTAAAGTTCAATTATTCTCATTCTACATATGCTTCCCCGTCATAAAATGCAAAAAAATGTCTACTAATAATTTTTTCACGTTTAAACTATAATTCGACTGGAGTATTATTTAATTTGTAAATTTTATCCGCTCTGTACCTTTGTCCGGGGTTCACGACCAACCAGCGGTGGGTGTTCTGAGCCTGCGTCACACAGCCCTAGTCTAATTGGTGACGTTATGTAGCAAAACCGTTAGTTCAATCAGTCTACAGTCATCTTTAATACACTTCAACGGTATTGTGCAAAGTGCCGGATCTTATTTTTTATTGAGAGAGTTAAATTTTCTTGCAATAATGAAAGGTATTCTGCAGTGGATAGAACCATATAAACATTTTCTGACAGTTAAAGAACGAGCACTGATATTTTGCACTATGTGCAAATGCAACTTTAAGTGTTCCAGAAGAAGCCAGATTAACCATCATCTAAAAACAGTTAAACATACCGACAATGCCTCTAAACACGTTCCAATAGATCAATCCGACCAACTCGAACAGACAAACGTTGAATGCTGCAGAAATTTATGTGAAGCGTTTACAAGTGCCAACATTCCTTTTAGAAAACTAAACAATTCGAATTTTAGGAACTTTCTGAAAAAATACTGTAAGAGGAATGTTCCGGCAGAGTCTACATTGAGAAAGAATTATCTAGATCCGGTGTTTAAAGAAAAAGTGGATAAAATCAGTAAACAAATTAGTAATAAAAACTTATGGTTTAGTGCCGAGGAGACCATAGATGTTTTGGGCCGATCAGTGATCAATGTCATTTCAGGAGCCCTAAATATTTCTGCTCCAACCAAACCATACTTAATCAGCTGTAAGATGTTGGAAAATGTAAATGCAGCAACTATTAGTACGACTATTGAGGAGGCTTTTCTTAAAATTTTACCAGAACTGAAACCTGAAAATATTTTACTGATGATCTCAGATAATACCGCCCATATGTTACAAGCGGGGCATATTTTGAAGGACATATTTCCAAATTTAATTCATTTAACGTCGTTAACGCATGCCCTCCACGAAATATGTGAATATGTACGCGAGGAATATGAATACATCGATAAATTTGTAAATGAAATGAGAAATATTTTTATTAAAAGTGCTTCACGAATATCTTTTTACAAGGAACGGTGTCCGCATCTTCCATTGCCTCCACAACCGACAGCAACAAGATGGGCAACGTTTGTGGAAGCAACAGTATTTTATGCCGATAACTATCAAGCTATTAAAAATGCAATCGATGCTCTTGAAAGTACGAGTAAATGTGTCGTCGACTGCAAACATTTTTTTAATAGCTCCCATCTTTCGCAACAATTAAATTTTATAAAAAGTACATTTGGTCATATTCCACAAGCAATTATTAAACAATTGGAATCTCAAAATTTGCAAATTACGGAGTCTATGGATCTGTTTAGAAAAGCCCTTGAAAAATTAAAAACTAACGGGAAACTTGGACGCGATCTGGAAGATCACGTTTTAAGAATGAAAAATAAAAACCCAGGATTGGTTACGATGGAGAAAATATAAAAAAATATTAAAAATAATTCTGCTGATATTTTCCAAAAGAATTTCTCATTTGCTCCTGTGGCTGGTGATGTTGAACGAGCTTTTCCGCAGTATAAAGATATTGTTACTGACAAAAGAACTGCATTCTCTGAAACCAATTTGGAAAAATACTTTGTGACGTGCTGTAATAAAGATTTGTAAACTTAAGGTCAGTTATTGTTTTAATTTAATAGAATAGAATTCATTGCCTTCCTTTATCAGATTTTAGGTACTTAAGAGTGATAAGTGAAACAAAAAGAAATTCATCTCATTGCTTATGTTTTATTCATGTTGTATAACAAAAATATATACTTTACAGTCCGTACAACATTTGTTAAGATAGAATTCCAAGAACAGAATAATCCAATTAAGTTCTGTTGCCGTAACTACTGTAACAATTTACCACGGCAGAGGCGTGCTTTGAAATTTTCCGCGTTATTTTTAAAATATTAAAATATATATAAATATAGGTACACTGATGGGCATATTAAAGTCCCTACTAGTTGGGTCGCTCTCGTTCTCTCGCGCCCCACCATAAATAATTAGATATGTTTCGGACTGGGAGTGTTGTTTGGAAATGTACACCGTGGCACCAAAAACTGTTGTATTCAATAGGGTGAATAATAATTTATCCGATAACAGTTGCATTTGATATTTTAAAATATATTATTTTATTAATGATACGTATGTAACATTCCTAGTTAGTTAAATAAGAATATTGAAGATTTTTT
>NW_019416892.1:110565-212631 GCF_000390285.2 Anoplophora glabripennis | reverse complement strand
CACGAGATGAGGCAGGATAAAGAGGGATAATCCCCCTCGATCCCAAATCATTGAGGCCAATTTCTAGCCATAGAATAATGGCGGCGCGTTATGTGTTGTAAACATGAAAATTTGAAGGTTTAATTTAAAAATAATAAATTGAAAGGCGCGTAGTACAATTTTTTTTTTTAACGAAGAAAAGCGCATTACTTATTATTTGCAAATATATACTAATCTTTACTGGAGAACCATAAAGAAAAATTTGATATCGATTTCTACATAATTCTAAAACAGTTACTAGTAAGAAAGATTGTACGTAGCACATGAAAAATTCTAAGTAATATCCATTGTACAAGTTTATTAAAATTAAAGGTTCAAATAGTCGTAAGCAGCTTTTTATTTGACGGTGACCTTAATTATTTCAACAAATGTCACGCAAAAATTCAAAGTCAAAGAACGTTGCGTTTGCGCATTGTACAATGGAAGACGATGGGACAAACGAAACGATACCGAGACAAATGACAACAAACTGTGAATAGTGACAGCTGCTAAATATTGACAAATGACAAAGTAAATGTCACATCACAATTCGAGATTCGAGTTTTATAGTGGAAACAAAATCAGACTGTAATTAAGTCCAATTTAAAAATTAGTAATGTCCTCACTCTGGACTAAACGGAAAAGTCGATTTCGTGAGTGCTGTTTGTGGTAAATTGTGGAATAATGATATTTTTCATGTCCCCTGGTTAAAAATTAAAAATTCTAATCATGAATGGAACTACTTTAATTGAGGATGGGTCGGTAGTTGATCGAAGGCCTATAATAACATGTAGGTCATAGGTTGTTTAATAATTTGTCATGGATATATCAATTAACTTTTCAAGGTGCTGGGGAACTGGAAGTTTTTTCTTCATTTGAGGACAGTTTGGTACAGGCCTTACCTCAGGATTATTGTGATTGGAGAAGATCCCTCGGTCGCCCTATCAGACCAGTCCATATTGGAGCAAATTTTATCCCATTCAGTCCAGCAGCCCTACCGAAAGTAAATCAATGGGATTTAATACGGCAGCCTCTGTTTCACATCTATTGGACGGAATGTACGGTATGTTTACTGCATCCTAATGGTATATTCTAATGAGTTTATAATGATGATTCTTAAAATAATTTTTATGTACTTAGAATAATTATTTTAACAACAAAGATTTAAAAACAAATTATATTTGGGCAATAGCGTTAACCTACATATTGTACCATTTTTTTAATAAATTCTTTTAATTTTTAAAATTTAGTTTCATACATTTGAGGCAAGCAAATTTGCCGTAGTGGCAGCAAGAAATCCAAAAATGATAAAAAAAATAAGGGTAATTAGTATACAAGCTTGTGTAATATTTTAGTACTTCAGTAATATTTGTGTATTAAAACAATTAGTTAAGTTACATGTACGATATACGCATGTGTCATCTGTTAAGCCTTAACTTTGAGTGTTTTAATGTACAGATTTTGACCAACGATTCCCCTTTTTTTAAAAATATAAATATGAACAACCTATATGTTTCAACTGATTCTAAAACTTGTCTTTATAATTAGAGCATTTACATGTTTACTACTCACTGACAGAAATTTCCGTCAAGCTGGACTCGTATCCAGGCTGCTCGACTGACAATTTGTTCATTTTTTTATGCTTTACAAAATTATTTACATTCGCATGGCCTATGTACGATGTTTTCCTTGCATATGAGCATAGTTTACGAGGTCTGCATATAATGAAAAAGTTTGTTGTTCGTTCTTAGTCACTCATTTTTTACTTGGAATATATTATTTACGTAAAAAGTTCATTAGGTGAAAAAACGCATTATATGCTACTTTTATTTCAAGCAGTATGGGTTTGATCCTTGTTTGTCTTTTTATGATTATAGATTACATATTATTAGATATTTGTATTTTTTAAAAATAAAAGAAAATCCTTTGGCAACTACCGTAAGCCTCTCCAAAGATCCCACACAAAAATTACCTTGTACTCCTACTGGAAAAGTTAGTCAAAGAAGATGTAGATTATGTTACAATAATAAAAAGCAAAAAGATACCACATACTTTTGCAGCGCGTACCCAGAGAAACTACCTTTATGTGTTATTATGTTTTTATGAAGATCATAAGAAATAGTTGCTAGTTTTTCTTACATTACGTTTATAGTTTCTATTGTTTATAGGTAACTTTTTAGATATTGTCTTCTAAATAGTTTATTTTGGTTTTTGCTTAATAAAATTTTTTCTCCTAACAATTATTGTACATAGAACACTCCTGCGTACACCAAAACTATTGTCAACGGATTGATCCGTTAACAGCACTGAATATAAGTTAGTGCCGTTTGGTGTGCATGACTTATAGGTATCATCTTTTGATCAAATAACTAAATGCTATACAATACTTACTATCCCTAGACCTTATGGATTGATTTACATATCGATGATGTGATTTACAAATGGAATGTTTTCTCTGAATATTATATTTTTTATTTTTAACAAACAAATTAGAAAGAATATACTTGAGAACATATTTATCTAGTAATACATTTAAATAACTAGTTAGTATAAGTACATAATAATATGCTATAGATAGTTTTGGTAAAAACCTGCTACCACAGATTCGTCGATTGTAGTTATTAAATTCTGTTTCCTTAAATATATTAACTGGTATTTAATTAAAATTCTTATTTATTTATTTATTTATTTAGACTATACTATCCAACAGGAACAAGTCCTCATTACAGGATAGTGAGAAGAAGAAAAAATATATATAAATATAAACAAGTAATACAACAAAAATATAGAGTATATAGATAAAACAGTAAAAATGCATATAAAAGAGTTATATCAGAAAATAAAATTAATTAAAACAAAAAAAAATGTCACAACAATGACATATACAAATCAATAACACATTTTTGAATAACAATACAATTTGTACACACATACATACATGTTACAATACAAAAAATACGAACTAAGTACTGGGGAGATAAGGACAAACAAATTTTTTTGATATGTTTAACATTAGAATTAAATATATCTATAAAAGTGTACAGTAGATCATAACTTCTACACATCTTGTAGAAAGGGGAATAATGTAATATATTACTGTTGGCTGTTTTTAAGTAGAACGTTTGAAACTCTTTATTTTGATTTCTGAAGGTTTTAAGTTTGACAAAATTTATTCTATGTAATAAATCGGGTATATCAAGGATATGATGAATTATTTTAAATAAAAATATTATGGAATGCATATACGACGAACAAGTAGAGAATTACCTTCAAATCTTCGAAGAAGCAATTCTTGAGAATATCCATTTGGAGGATAGGCATTGTCCTCTTTAAATGCTGAGAATTTAAACAGCCTACGTTACACTCTTTCAAGCGCTTCGATATATTTAGTATATACTGGTGACCATATCACCGAACAATATTCTAACTTGGACCTATCAAATGAATTGTAAAGCAACATTACTGTATGATTATCATGAAAGTCACGCAAATTTCGTATAACAAACCCTAAATTTCTAGTAGCATCAGAAATTATTTTATCTGTGTGATAGTCAAAACTTAATTTACAATCAAAAACTACACCTAGGTCTTACATATTCAGGTCTTGTCAATACCGTGTTAGAAATGCTATAGGGAAATTTCAGAATTTCTTTTTTACGACAGTAAGACATAACTGTACATTTACTTATGTTTAACGGAAGTTTATTTTCCTGACACCACACATTCAGCAAATTCAAACTATCCTGAAGTAAGATGCAATCATCAATGTTATTTATTCTGGAATATATTTTAGCATCATCTGCATAGAGATGTTATATTCTGATATATGTGAAAAATATTGTCCATTGTGACTGAATAGTATGAATAAAAAGGAATGAATGTCCTTAACACAAAAATGTTAGGTCCTTCCTCATTAAAAGTGTATTTACTATTGTATGTAAAATAAACGAGATGGTTTGGTAACTTAATATATTTTCTGTGGCATTTGCAGTAAATTTATTTGTTATTACACAACATACATTTGAGAGAATCTATATAACTGGATCATTAAAAAAAACCTGTGTAATTTGATTTATAATATTTTCTATTGCCCACTTTTTATGTTCTATATTCTGGTAATACATACAAATTTTTTGATACTCGTATGTCATACCTATTGCAGTGCAGTATCTTGTGCTTTGATTTCTGATTTTGGAACAAAGTACTACTATCTTTTGTTTCCTATGTAAAATGTATATGGTGACTTATAACTCTGGAAGACCAAAATAATTGAATAACAATATTTATCCACTCAACTACACTGTATTATTACACTGTACACTGTATTTGAGTCGTTTATCGAATAATCCTGCACATAACGTATTTTACTGAAAATATGCACATCGGATTTTGAAAACGCAACGACGATAGGCTAATTTTTCCATATTGTAAAAAAGGTATTAATAGTATAACAACTAAATAATATAGTGAGGTCATTTTTTAATAATATCTAAAACTAAAAGCTTGAGTGGGAAAAAATGAAGAAGATTAAAAAAGAATATATTATTATGTGAAGTAAGAACTCCCAATAAAATGATATGTTCTGAAGAATATTTTCTTGCTGGTTGGTATTATACAACTAATTTATAAATATTTTATTAATAGAATGTAATTTAATTATTGTATTTTGTTCTTGGAATACTTTTTTTATTTTTTTTTAGTAATTTAAAATTATAACTAAATACATGTTTAAATAATTATGTTTAAATAAAGTGTTGCACATTTTATTGAATTGTTGATTTTTATATCATAAAATAACAATTCAATTAAAAATATCGACAAAAATAAAGATATAAATATATTTATCAGTAATAAATGCATTGTGTAAAATAATCCTTATAGATAACTAATTGAGGAATTTAGTCATGATTGACATTGCTTTGGTTTGTATAGCTATTGTACAATGTTAGTTTCTCCTCTTCAATATTTTCATTTCCACAATATTTACATATTTATTTATAATAATCTATCTAATTTTACATGTCCGTTTCTTTATTTTTGGTCGTGAAATATTGGAACTGTGTTCTTAAAGTGATCACTCTGTATATCATGTTCAGTATTAACTTTTAATATTTATGAAACTATAAACATACATACAATACATGACATTTGTTTTAGTTGATAATTACATGATATGGTTACAAGTGGTACTTAGATATTGTTAAAACTACCGATATTACTTACATTACTTATTTAAAGTATCAAGTGATAACTGAACTTTATCACTTCCTTTATCCTTAAATACTGACATTATTGTGATTGGAGATATCCTACTATACAAGGTGTTCCTAAAACATGGTGCATAACAGAACTAAGAGATATACAATACATTACATCCATGGTGACAAAGGCGCACTGCTAAAATACATTTTTTAAATAAATTCGATATAGCTAATTAGATCTAAATAAAACTTGGTACAGGGACATTATCGATTTCAATATCATCAAGGAATTCTGCGAAGGCAAGCACTAGCTCTGCTGCAATCTCTCTAATGTCTAAAGATGTCAGAAATGTTTCCCACAGGTACCTGAGTCTTTACAAATAAGCAATTACAGTGACAGGGGATATATGCATGGAATCTTTGTCTTCATATCAGCATAACTTGTATAGCACTCAGACATATTCTGCTGGAGTGCTTGTTTAGATATCCACGATCCATTAGAAGTTTTTTTGACAATCCTAAGGCTGCTTCTGATGTGCAAACTAATTTTCCGATTTACTTCAACCCATAGGACCTCTATGAGAAACCTGGTTTGTTGTTATGTCCAACTGACCATTCTTCCAGTGATCTTTCTTTAATCCGATTACCAATGGATCTTTTTTTTTATAATATTGTGGTTTAGGCTCCATGAGTTTACTATTTGAGTCCTGTCTGGCCAACATCTTGGCACTTTATTGCCAGTCATGTTACTGTGACCAGGAATGATTTTTTTCCCATCTGAACAGGGCATTGACACATTCCAGAACAATGCGGGAGCTAATACTGTGTAACAAAAGTGTGTGCAACGCTACTTCATTATCTACGAATATTTTCAAATATACCGATTTCTGCATCTTTCTTTGCGATTTTCTTATGCGTTAGTAAAGATAGCCAATCGTTGGAAGACATTGGTATACTTTCCCATTGAAAGTAGCATAGGTAAAATAGGGCCTGACCACAGATGTGTAAAGCCACAAAGAGGCTTTAGGATAGATTAAGCTCCTACTTCTGCTTCAAGAGCCTCCTGCAGATCCTGCAGTTTGTCGATATGGGGCATCCAGGTTATTTTGTCTTCCAGGATAACCGTCAGAAATTTGACTTTTTGTGAGATTTTTTTTATATATAAAAAAATTGTCTGGTATTTTTAGTAAAATAATACATTTTTTTGAAAGATAATGATAATAAAGACCCAGAAAAGGCATAGGTACTTGCTCAATTTTGTGGTGTAGATTATGCAAATTAAATAATGATTGCACTTTTTTAGGCCTTTTAAGATATTATTTTAAAAAAAATAATTATTTTAGGGAAAATCCACACAATTTTTTTTAGATAAAAAAATTCTTTGTTACTCTGCGTCTTCATCACTTTGAATGAGGAAAAACTTCATCCATAAGATTACTGAAATCAGTAATCTAAATATTATCTGTACCCAATTTTACTTGAGTCCGCTCGGCCTTTTTGTTATTTTAAAAAATTTACAATTAGCAATGCATCTTCATCACCCACTAACCTTTTTTACTAAGCATTTTCAAATCCATGTTAATAGAAAACTTTTTGTTTAAAAAGAAATCTTTTGTTTCCCAAAAGTACATAACGAATACATAAAAAACATGTTATTTTGGATTTTTTTAGATGCCAAGAATTTTATTTTTAGATACTTATTTATATCCAATTATATAAACACTATTTTTGTAAAAAAAGTATAAAAAATTGTATAAACTTAGTCAGACATAACTTCAGACCCGGGAGAGTATGGTAGTACTTTTAAGAACAGATGGATTTTTTTATATGAATATTTTTCCAAAAATGCATCCTTACAGGGTAATAAAATTTAATTAAAAATATCTCCTATAGGTTACTTTAAATTAAATTCTTATTATACCAAGTACAAATAATTTACATCCACAGACTTAGAGGTGTTTCTCGAGCTCTCGTAGCGTAAACAAGCCTTTGATCCGATTACAAATATCATAATAAAATGCCCTCTTCTTTATTATTTTAATTTAAACAATAAAAATATATATAACGAACGTTCGCCAGTTGACTTATTGGCTGCATTCACCCGGTCCCAACGTTTGCAAACGTTAGCAAAGTGTTTATATTTGTTTCGGTGAACACTTACGTTGATTTCAAACATGTTAAGTAAACGGTCGCCATTTTTGCAAACGTAAAATTTTGGTGTTTGCGTTTGTCAACAGGCGTTTTTGTCATAAAAATGGCGGGCACTTTAAGGGAAGAAATAACTTATTTTTATAATGGATTTACATATAAAATTACAGAAACAAATGATGCACACCATAGGGAAGGTAAGCGAGAAAGAGCATTAAAATTGTAAATAAATGACTTAAATGTGAATAGAAACAATTTTTTTTACTTTTTATAAAAATCCTTTCAGATGAAATGCAATTTATTAGCTACTTAAAGGAAAATTCAAATGCTATTGAGATCTCACGGGAAAACAACTCATATAGACAAGGAAAATGAAGGCATGTATTAAATCTAACCTATAATTATTATTCACACCATTAAAAAGAAATTACGGTATTATAATGTTTTTTTTATTACAGATCAGAAAGTGTTTACTTGGAATATAAATAGCACTAAATTATTAATTGCTGAGTATAGTAAGAGGATAGATCGATTTCGGGATCCCAAAATAAAGAAAAAGGGTCTTTGGGGAGAAATAAAGTGTGTATTTGATAAACATTGTTATGATGTGACACCGTTATTATTAGATATGAAATTTAGAAATTTAAAGCACCATTACAAAACTATTAAAGATAATAATAAAAAATCTCGAACTGGTCGAGGTAGAATATGCTGGGAGTTTTTTGAAGAAATGGATTCTTTATTTGAAAACGATAGAACTATCAATCAAGGAAAAATATTGACCACGATGCCAGAAGAAGCAAGACAACACTGCACAGAAGCAAGTGAAATTTCAACGGGGCCCACATAAGAAAGTCATTCTGAAGATAACCAGATACATTAGAGATTGTCAGTATCGGGTCAGAAATGACCTCACTTAGAAGAAACACCAACCTCATCCAAAAGGCAGAGGAACCGAGAAAGCCGTGGGCTTTATCGTTTACGACAGGAATATATGGTCATTGAACGTCAAAGAGTAGACAGCTTAACCAACCTGGATCAAGAATTGAAGAATCACAACAGTATACAAGCAGAAAGAAATAATTTACTGAAATAATATTTAGAGACTAGAGACAAATAAATAACTAGGCTATTTAGTGTACTGGATAATGAAATTCAATAAAGTGCTCGTTTATTTCTACAATTTTGTTTTATTTAAATTATTGTGTACAGATATTTACAATATGTCTTCTTTTTTGTTCAGCTTGTGCATTAAAACCTTCCTGATTGTCAGCTATTGCAGGTATTATATTCCGTGGTTCATTTTCTTCTGGTAGATAGTCGTCTTCTGGATTATTGTGCAATAATAAGAAATTGTGTAAGACACAGCATGCTAATATGATTCTTGACGCAGTTTCTGGCTGATTTACTTCTAAATATTTCAGTCATCTCCATTTACCTTTAAGTAGACCAAATGCTCTCTCAATAATAGATCTAATTGATGATAATTTGGTATTATAGATTTGCTGATCTCTAGTAGTTAAATGACCATTGTCTTGATACGGTTTCATTAGTGATGGGAGCAAGGGTTAAGCTGAGTCTCCTATCAAGTGATAAAAGGGTGGTAAGAAGTTATCTCTGCTGGTCAACCGTTCATATAAAGGACTTAAACGAAAAACTCGTATCATTTATTCTCTCTGGTGATCACACTGATATATCAATAAATATAGCACGTTCATTACATACACCTAAAATATACACATTATATTTTGTATAACTAATTTTAAACCATACATCATACCTTGCAAAATTACCGAATGAAACCCTTTTCTATTATAATAATCAAATGCGTTTCCCACAGGCTGTTGAATGGCAATATGGCACCCATCTATTGCCCCGATGACTCCAGGGATTCCACAAGAACGTACTTGAAATACGTATTAAACATTTACACAAATGATTATAGCCACATTCAATTAAAAAACAATAGTAGCATACATTGACAGATTCTTGTAAAGATTCTTGATTTGGCCAGACAATAAATTCATGTGTCAGCTGACAAAGATTATCTACCACTTCATTAAATATCTTGAACAAACTGCTTTGTGCTATTCCAAAACGATCTCCACATGCCAAAAAGCTTTCATGCTTACTTAATAGCCATATTGTTGCTAAAACTTTTTTCCTTAAAGGAATATGCTCATTCGGATTTTGGTGTACTCTTCTGATATGATTTAATAATACCTAAAAATTCAACAAAATTACAACTGTTGCCATACCAAGTAATGATTACGAACTGCTTACATTAAAAATGTGTGTCTCTGGACATTCTAAAATGTGGTTTGTATAACGTGGAATGACTTCCTCAAAATAATTGAGATTTGTTTACCTCACCACGCTCTTGAGGCATATTTTCTTCAATAAGTGGCGCAGCTAACTATACAGCAGCTTCAGCTATATTTAAGATGATATTTTCATCATCGTGGAAAGCCAAAGCCACAATATCATCCATTGTTTAGAATGTACCTTAAATTCCAGTGCGCAGTTGGTTAATTGTGTTGTTAGGTTAGAAAATTTTTGTCTACTTTTTCTTTTCCCCGTGTCGATTCACCAGAACATTTCAACAGTGATAAACCGTTTACAGATTAAACGCAAACTTATGTTAACTGTTTGGACTGGGTGAATGCAGCCATTGATGCTCAAGCGCCTTAGTTCATTTCTACTTGTAATGATGCACATGGTCTAGTTCTGAGTCAATGTTTTCACAACATGCTTATTAGAAGAATTATGGGGATACGCCACGCCTTTCGCGCATTTCGCGGCTCATGAGATATTGAAACACCTCTATTATGATTTTCTTTGCAACCAATTTTTTCAAAAATTAGTTTAGGGATGTTTCTATTAAAAATGTGGCAACGTGGCAAATATCATCAATTTTTATTTTTAAAAGTGGTATTGTTATTAAATTTGACTATAATATACAGAATGGGTATACAAATGTGAGTGTGGAATTAAAACTCTGATTCAGACTCAATTTAAATTGTTTCGAGACTTCAAATTGAAAATTAATTAATGATATATATTGTTATTAATGTTGAAATGTATATTATAGCAGACTGTAGGTACATAATATTCTATTTTTCCAAAATAATCATATTTATACAGGGTGTATCTAAATAACACCGAAAAAATTCAAGTGGCGATTCTCCGATGAAAATTAATAGGGGTCTTTGGTATAAAATTTTTTGAAAAAACCCTTCCCTGAAAAGTTACGCCCCTCCTAAAATTACAAAAAAAAATTGTTTTTCTTTTTTATCTTCCACGTACATCAAGCTAAAGAAACCAAACTTGGTGAACATTATCTGTCAATAAAACTACACTTTTTGAATTTTTTTCAACCCTGAACTATTTTTGTAAGGGGTTGAAATAATCAACCCCTATGACATTTTTTCTTATAATTTTTTTTTCGATAAAATTTTTTCCTTTTAAAAAATATGTCTAAAAAACCCCATTCATTTACTAACTTTTTGATCTCTTCAAGTTTCTTCGAAAAGTTAAGGATTTATGACAAAAAAAAATAAATGTATTGTAATGTATTTTTAAAAAGATGAGCTGTTTAACGCGAGTGTATTTTGCCGAAAGATCTAGTGGCCTGTTCTTTACAATGGAATCCGTAGAAACAAATGTCAATGTCATTTATTGTTACTGTTTCTTACTATTTCACAAGTTTCATGATTTTGTGTAGAAAATATTAGTTAATAAACCGAAAATATGGTTAACTATTCGAATTTAGAAATGGCAGATATGCATTTTACATATGGGTATGCTAACGGTAATGCATTGGAAGCGCAAAGACTTTATGCTGAACAGTACCCAGAGCGTAGATTACCCCACCATACTACGTTCACAAATATTCACCAACGCTTGCGGGAACTTGGAAAATTTGAAAAGAGAAGTCATGACTGTGGCCGTAGCCGAGAAGTTAGAACTGAAGCTGTCGATGAAGCCGTACTTAATTTAATTGAGGAATCCCCAGAAACTAGTACCAGGAAAATAGCTCGTGTCCTAAATGTAAGCCATTCGGTAGTTTTTAGAATTTTAAAAGAACAACAGTTATATCCCTATCATCTCCAACGGGTGCAGTCGTTACTGATTCGAGATTTTTTACCACGTGTGGTTTTTTGTCAATGGCTTATTAATATGATCGGCCAAGCGCCGCAGTTCTTAAGAAATATTTTATTTACTGACGAGGCGAATTTCTCAAGAGACTGTATTAGAAATTTTCGTAACAATCATATTTGGGCTGAGGAAAATCCTCATGACTTTTTTGAAGGAAATCATCAGTATCAATTTTCATTAAATGTGTGGCTCGGAATTATCGACGATCATTTAATTGGTCCCTATTTTCTTCCACGACGATTAGATGGTGACTCATATTGTCATCTTCTCGAAGAATTACCTATTATTCTTGAAGAAGTTCCCATTCAAATTAGGCAACGTTTATGGTTTATGCACGACGGTGCACCAGCCCACTTTAGTATACGTGCAAGACGTCACTTGGATGAGGTGTATGCCAATCGATGGATAGGTCGAGGAGGATATGTAAATTGGCCAGCCCGCTCCCCTGACCTTAATCCTTTGGATTTTTGCATATGGGGATATCTGAAATCTTTGATCTACTCAAGGCCAGTTGAAGATATCAATGATTTGCGAAACCGCATTGTAGCAGGGTGTGAAACGATAAAAAATTCACCAGGAATATTTGAACGCATACGCAATTCTATGAGAACAAGAGTAGATGCTTGTATTGAAGCTGAAGGCAATCATTTTCAACATTTTTTGTAGATTGTATTGTCAATATCCGACAGATTTTTATTTTTTGTTACTGTTATAACATTATTCATCATTTGTTCACTTTTAGTCTAAGTTCCAAACTTCTTAGCCTAGTAGAATCATAGGTCAACTATTTGGTTGAGTGTTTTTTAATAAAATGTTATTTAATATGACAATAAATGACATTGACATTTGTTTCTACGGATTCCATTGTAAAGAACAGGCCACTAGATCTTTCGGCAAAATACACTCGCGTTAAACAGCTCATCTTTTTAAAAATACATTACAATACATTTATTTTTTTTTGTCATAAATCCTTAACTTTTCGAAGAAACTTGAAGAGATCAAAAAGTTAGTAAATGAATGGGGTTTTTTAGACATATTTTTTAAAAGGAAAAAATTTTATCGAAAAAAAAATTATAAGAAAAAATGTCATAGGGGTTGATTATTTCAACCCCTTACAAAAATAGTTCAGGGTTGAAAAAAATTCAAAAAGTGTAGTTTTATTGACAGATAATGTTCACCAAGTTTGGTTTCTTTAGCTTGATGTACGTGGAAGATAAAAAAGAAAAACAATTTTTTTTTGTAATTTTAGGAGGGGCGTAACTTTTCAGGGGAGGGTTTTTTCAAAAAATTTTATACCAAAGACCCCTATTAATTTTCATCGGAGAATCGCCCCTTGAATTTTTTCGGTGTTATTTAGATACACCCTGTATATCTTTAAATGTCAATGTATTATTTGTTATAGGATGTGGACATTTATAAAACTTCTCTTAGAGAAGATATTGAAAACTGGCTGAAAGAGTTAACTGCTAAGGATATTCAAGATTGGTTAATCGTGGTTGTTGAGAATTATGATGGAAAAAGAGCTAATAAATTGCTTCCCAGAACAACTGTTTTAGATAAAATAAGAGCTGATTTTGCTCCTAAACAAGGTTTGATATATATATTTTCTGCTGAAAGTTATGATAGATTTTTTCTTCATAAGAAACAATATGGATTTCACTTCATTTTTGTATAATAATATAAAATTTTTCCAGAAATGAAACAGACATTTTTCCATGACTTAAATGTTCAATTTTAGGAGATCGTTGTATTTCTGTGATAAATCCTGGAAAATTGGAATCACGTTCAGCAGATTCTTGGAGAGGTTTAGTAGCCCGTATAAGGCACTTGTTGTTAGTTTCTTATGCCAGAGCAGTTTCTCGCTTAGAGGATCATGTTAGGCAGCAAAGAGAAAGAAGAAATGAAATTGGATGGGATTTTATGCAGTATTTTCAGCTGCAGGTAAAAAATTGAGTGTCTACAATATGCATCATTTATTACTGTTTACAAAATACTTTCAGGAAGAATTAGCGCAGGTATTGGAAATGTTAGGATTGAACGATGAAGCTCTTGTACAGTATGATGAACTAGATGCTCTTTTCTCTCAGTTTGTGGTCAATGGAATTACAAGTGAATGTGTTAACTGGTTGCATAAATTCCAGAAACCTCTTGAAAAATGGCATGGGTTGAAATTGGGACCATCGAAATTAACAAATAATCCATCTATATTAGAACTGAGAGCTTATCTTTTTGCCAAACAAGCTCATATGTTGTTGCTCACCAACAAAGTTTGGGAGGTATGATTTTCAATTTGCTTTTGTTTTCAAGTTACTTAATAATTTAAAAATTTTGCAATTATTATAAATTTTAGTGCAGGCTGGGCCAAATTGAACACTATTGAGAGTTTTCCAATTTTTTTTTACAAGGAAATAGATAATAGTTCCATTCCGATTTAAGGGAAAAAAATTAATTGCAATGACTATTCATATCTTGCTTAGCTTAGGAGATTTTTTGTGATGCTGAATAGCTTTTTTATTTGTAAAAATTTTTTATTTTTGTAAAGATGTCTTTTGTTCAGTTTTTTGTGCAATATCAGAGCTACACTATAACGCAAACTTTTATTTAAATTTATGTTTTAGTAAAAGTTTTAGGCAAAACCATTTCTGTCACTTTTGTTGTTAATCAAAAGAAAAAGAATGATTAAGAAAATAGAATACATAGATCGGATCTCTTCTGTAGGGGATTATAAACACTATTGCGTTCATTATTGTTTATTGGCCTGATTAGGTGGATAAAAATCAGAATCCGATGTTTCCCTTGTGGTCCGTCAAAATCGTTTTCTGGGGGTCTTTCAATTGGTCTGGAAGTATTTGGAATTTTGTAGTTTATATTGCAGTGTCTGATTTTTCTAATTTTGAGGCTGCCTGACATCTAAGATATGTAAGTTTTGTTTGACATACATTTTTACAAATTTTGAGAACAGTAAATAACGTGGAAGAAATATACACTTCCTTTCTTCCTCGCTCTTTTTTTGCTTGTTCGTCTTGTTTTGGTTAACGATAAATTCTTTATTAGGTTCCTGAGCAAATTTGTATTTATCGTTTTTTTTAATAAGATAAAAACATCAAAATAATCTTCACAGCATCCGATGTTGCAAATACTTCTTTAACATTTCTCTTAGTACAGCAAACCATTTTTCTTGTCTTTTTGAGGCTATTGGGACTGTTACAGAAATTTTTGAAGGGGTTTTAATAAACGTATTAGTACATTTTGAAAAAAAATACCACTTTCTTGCCGGCATAATGCATCTTACTTCGTTAAACTAGTTGCCAGTATTTTTCATCCGTAAGTCGCCAACTGATCATCAAAATATCGCCTAAACACAAAATACAAAATCTTTTTAGTTTAAAACAAATATTTTTTTTTAATATCTCTTTGGAATTTTGATATTTTCGCGCTCAGGATAATCCATTTTATTTAAGAAATTGAATATTATCTTTGTTAGACCAGTGTCAGATCGTCAAATTTTTGTTAAAGGACTTCAGACAAAATGAATGGAAATTGGGTCCTGCTAGATTTGGCTGGAATTGTGATATGTTATAGTTCTCGACATTCTGATGAAAAGTTGTCACGGGTCCAAAATGATCCTATGGATAATTTCAGAAATATAGAGGGGGGAAGTGTGTGATTTTGGCTGTAGGACTGAGTAAGCTTTACATTGATGGATTCAAAAACTGAGACATGTAATGAATTTTGATCAGTAGGTATAATGCTTTTGGGATCGCTGAACCTGAATACTTGGATAGCTTTATCTAAGGTCACCTGGTGGTCAGGTAAAGGTCGTTTCAAGGTCAAACTGAATATACGGCTAAGCTATCCGTGAATTCAAGTTCGGCGATCTTAAAAGCATACATACTTACAGGCAGGGACCCGGACCTTAATGTAATAACGATACCGGTCCGGTTACGGTTCGGTTAGAAATGTACCATTTCAGTTTCGGTTCGGTTACGGTCCACTAGCTGATATTTGGGTCAGGTTTTGACCAGCCTTTTTCGGTCCAAAGGGTTCTTATCGGTTTTCCCTTGTGATGTAATATCATTACAATTATAGTGAAAAATTCTTCCTGATAATTTTTCCATTTAATTATGCATTTGTAAAATTCAATACTTAACAATAATTATATCATATAGTGACTGCAAAAGTATGGCAACGGAATATGTTAGTTATCGAAATATGCATGAAGAGTAATTTTAGTAATTTTTTGGTTGCATCAGTTATCAATCAGTATAAAAATGTTTAGTTATTTAAATTTAAACGATGATGAACAATGTATTATTTATCTAGGATGAATGATGATAATCTGTTTAAGAAAATGATATGTAACACGATCACAACAAAAACAAACAGTAAAGTAATATGCCGTTTCTACCACAGAACACAGCCTTTACAACTCCAACTCCATAACTCCAAGCCCACAGATTTATAAAGAATAATTACTCTTCCCTTTGAGCATATACTACTGGAGGTAGCATGCCATTGCGAAAAGTTTGGCTGAGTGTGCGAGGGAGACAGACAGTATCTCGGTACATGCTCTCTCTCTCTCTCACACACTCAGCCACACTTTTCGCAATGGCATGCTACCAATTATTCTTTATAAATCTGTGGGTGAAAGAGTACATGCTGTCTCACTCTAGCATGCACACGATTGGTTGAAAATGAATGCTCGCATTCATTGACTCCCGTAGGGAAGCGAAGAATGTGACAGCTAGTGCTGGCAACTGAAATCGGTTTTTTGGATAGTCGGTTAACCGGTTTCGGATAATTCGGATTTTTACGAAATCCGAAAACCGGTTATTCGGTTATTCGATTCTTCAAATATCCGATTATTCAAATAACCAATTATTCAAATAACCGATAATTCGATAATCTATTCAAACATCCGAATAATCGGATTCTTTCTTTATAGCCAATAACTACATAACACCATAATATAGTCTTAGTTTTTTTCAGTTATTGACACAGGCTACATAGTACATACATATTACAACTATTAAGAGAAATACAATTTATTTTTATATTTTATGCTAGGACACAGACACAGACTGATAAAAAAACAGTCACCCACACCCACACACACACACACCAAACGACTAAATCTATTTATATAAATAATAAATTGAAGAATCACAGTAACAAGTGCAACTGTTTTAACTGTTTTAACATTTTAACTACATTAGATTTTAGAATATCCGGTTTTAACAACTATTCGACTAACCGGTTTTATCTGAAATCGGTTTTTATGGAACCCGGTTAACCGGTTTCACTTTTTTCTGGTTTTTGCCAGCACTAGTGACAGCATGTACTGAGATACTGTCTGTCTCTCTCACACTCAGCCACACTTTTTGTAATGGCATGTAGTAGATGCTCGAAGGTAAATCCACAGAAACACAACCAAAACGGAAGCTTTAGGAGAACCGAAAATAACCCAAAAAAACGTTTAAATTTTTTTTGGTTCGGGTTCGATATATGGAATAAATTATAACATGACATATGCGTTCAGTTTCGGTTCCGGTCCACAAAAAAATTACGGTTCTGGTCCGGTTTTCTGTCCAAAAATGGTACGGTCCAGGTCCCTGCATACAGGTTAACATTCGTGAAAGGCCTTTTTTCTTTACTTTGACCTTGAAATGATTTTGACGACCTAAATGTGACCTTTAGGGCTAAGCTATCCCCAAATCCAGTTTTCCCCTCAAAAAAACATATACTTACGCACTGGTTAAAATTCAATACAAGCCTTTTCTTTAGTTTCATCTTGAAATCATCTTGAATTGACTTGAAGGTGACCTTTAGGGTTACACTATCTCCAGATTCAGATTCTGCGAGCCCAAAAACCTATACACTGACTGGTCAAAATTCAATATGTCTTTTCTTCAGTTTGATCTTGAAACGACCTTTACTTGACCTCCAGGTGACCTTAAATAGCTAAGCTATCCAAGAATTCAGGTTCAGCGATCCCAAAAGCATTGTACCTCCTGGTCAAAATTCATTATATGCCTCAGTGTTTGAATCCATCAACGTGAAGCTTAGTCCTACAGCCAAAATCACACACTTCCCCCCTCTTTATCTCTGAAATTATCCATAGGATCACTTTGGGTCCGTGACAACTTTTCATCAGAATGTCGAGAACTATAACATATCACAATTCCAGCCAAATCTAGCGGGACCCAATTTCTATTCATTTTGTGTGGGGTCCTTTCTTTGATCAGAACAGTTTCGACAAACTAACTAAACATCTTATCAATGGGTCTCTGTTTTTCAATTATATGAAAGACAGGAAAACAAAGTATTCAAAAAAATAAAATGATAATTTTTCGGGTTATTCATAGAGCAACTTTGATTTCTTATTTTACTAATTTGACTAAATTAGTTCAATCAAGATCATTTGATGGTTTTGAAAGTTAATTTGATTGTCATCGAATTATTTTGTTAAGCAGTTTTGACAATCTTACACATGCCTTATACAGGATGTTTATTAAGTACTTGTACAAACTTTAAATGGTGAATCTTTGACTAATTTTAAGATAAAAACAAACATTTTTTTTGGACGCTCTGTATCTCAAGAACCAATCTGTTGTGGACCAATGAATGTTCCTTTTAATTTTTTCAGTGACTGCGCAGTACAAAAGTATATGGGAATAAGACTGTTCAAACATTTTTTTGACCCTCTACATTTTTTTTATTGAAATTTGGATTTTTGCCATTTTTAGGTGCAATTCTTTTATAAAATGAAATTTTTAAAAATGGTGAACAAGCCCATTGTGCGCAGAATACAAAAACGGCTGCGCAATTTTCGAAAAATGTGTGTTTTTTGAAGGTTAAGTTGTAATTTTGTTATTGTGAAACGTCAAAGTTTACAAAGTTTTCAAACTGTTGTATAAGAATTGTGATAAATAAAGGAAATTTGGTATAATATTTAGTCGCAAATATACCATTTCTGATAGGCAATTTGCAATAAATTGCCCACACTGGTAACACTAATGTGATTTGCATTTGTCTAGTTTTCGTAGTCTCGTATCGGTTGGAAATTTTCAAATGATCAAAATTGCCTTTTTTTTTGTCTTGTATTTGGCAAATCCATTTTTTATTGTATATTCAGTTGATTTTCATTAAATACAAAAACATATATAGTATAATCTCTATAATCCGGCACTTCACTACACCGACACGTCCAGTAATCCGGCGTTATTTTTTCCGCGTTTGTTTACTATTCTTGAAGAATACAGTTTATACAGTTATAGTTTAGTTGAAAGATTATTTTACAGAAACATAAAAACACTACAATATACATATATTTGCATACACAACTGTAATATGTATGTATCTATGTACCAATCTCTTTGTTAATAAACAATTAAAAGTAACGTTTTTTAATTTAATACTGTTTACATATACATTTTCCATTAATCCGAATTTTCCAGTAATCCGGCACTCTTAGGTTTTTAATGGTGCCGGATTAGTGAGATTGTACTGTATTGTCTGAAGTTATTTCTTTTTGTCATAATTTTCGTTTTTTTTCTCTTTATTTTTTTGGTCCCAAAAGAATCAGTCAAGGGTTATTTTTATGAAAATAGTTTTGCCTAAGTAAAAAAATCACACTAAAAAAAACTAACGGTGCATTGGAAATGAATCCTTAAATATTGATGCTGCCAAGATTTAGGGAATTTTCGTTACCAGTACTAATCCTGCATTGTTGGGTTGCCTAAGCTTAGCGGTCCCATGGCTTGTAAACTTTTATGAATACTGTATAAAATATGGTACAAAAAACACATCGCTTTGTTCACACACTTTAAGAAGTTGTTGACATTTCAAAAATCTATCTGTTTTCGTCTTCTCAACTTTTCTCACTTTTTGTTTTAGTTTCTTTGACAGTTTAAATTTGTTTGCTTTTGTCTGTTTCCATAACTAGAGATATATTTTGTTTATTCTATTATTACTTAACTTCATTTTTTAGAATCTGTAGTCAGCAATAATCCAAGTTCATAGAATAATTTGACACATATCTTTCACCATTTAACAAAATAATCGCGGTCTCTTTTAATTTTCTTTTAATGGTATTATTTTCCTTTTTCAAAATTTTTGCTGAACCCTACTGAATATTATGACCGTTTTCCCAAGCGTGATCGCAAATTTTAGATTTCTCAAATTCTCGTTTTCTAATATAATTGTTGTGTTCATCTATTCTAATATTCACAGGTCGAGAAGTCTCTCCAACATAATGTTTATTGCATTCACAAGGTAAGCTACAAATGCAAATTTTTGAATTTTGAAAATCAATTTTTGGGTGCGTCTTTGACAGTAAAGTTCGTAGAGTATTAGTTGTTTGAAAAACTCTAATATTAAATTTGTTACCTATTTTTCTTAATTTTTCTGATAGTACAGGAATATATGGAATCATTATTATGGATGTAATTTCTCTTTGTTGTGTAACAGAATTTGTCTTCTTTTCAATATTCCTAAAGATTGTTCACAATTTGAATTGAATTGAAATTTCATTTTTTTAGGAAATCAATTTGGCTCTATAAGTTTTAGTTCCCCAAACTAACAAAAGCAAATATTTACCACTGCAATTCACAGTTATTACACAGAAAGTTATTACAACATGATATTTACATTTGGCATTTTTCACATATATCAAATAAATGATTAATTATGACGGAGTGCAACAAATAGTGTATACCACGTGTCCCAGTTTAAGTGATACACGTGAATATCTCGTCAGTGAAGCCTCCTATCCAAAAATTCAGTTCATTGGGGGAAAGTGGTAGCTAACCTTGAATTTGACCTTAACCATGACCTCGAATGTTAATTGAATGTCAACTTCATAATTTTAAATGGTATCCTCTATTTTTTACCGTGGGAATGGATTCCGCAGAAAATTTTACATACGGATGTGAGTTCAACTTTAACCTTGCGGTCAAGGTCAAGGTCACAGCGAGTTCAAATGTTGTATCACCCCTGAAGCAACCTCGGAATAAGATGTTTGCCCCCAAAGTCAATGGGATTTTCATCAAAGTACTCAATCATGATCTAGGATTTGAACTGGACCTTGACCTTTAAGCTCATTTGAAGGACGACTACAGAAATCGACCTTGATGACCTCTACAAATATTTTTAAGGATGTTCGGTACCATTAATTAATGATTTTGGATTTAATCTTGAAGGTCATTTGAATGTTGACATTTTTTTGTATCGGTACCTGTATTCCTGAGGCTGAATCCTCGAAAAACGCTAAATTCTACACGGAGTATGTTGCAAAGTAATAAGGGGTCAAAGAAAAAGTTTATTTGACGATCAAATCAAGAGTTAACCTTGTAGTAATAACGAAATGATCTTGTAATTAAATGGGTTCACAAATAGTGGTGTGATATTTTTAATTTTTTTAAATTTTTTCACCGTCACTCAATCTCACTTACTTTGTAACATACTCAAATATGTCTTTTACAATTCTTAAGCAGAGTTATGCCTTTGTTGAGTAACAAGAAATTTTTTTCACCCTCTCGCACTCAATCGTCATATTATTTGTTCCTGCAATTGATAATATCCAATACCTATGTATTTCATTAATCCTTGTTAATTTAATTGGTCATTGAGAAAATTTCCTTTGGAAAATTATTGACAATATTGCGTCTACGTCGGAGCAACATTGAACTCGCTGTGACCTTGACCACAAGGCCAAAGCTGCGATCACATGCGAATGTAAAATTATCTGCTGAGTCCATTTCTAAGGTACAAAATAGGGGGTCCCATTTAAAATTACGAAGTTGACCTTCAATTGACCTTCAAGGTCACTGTTAATATCAAATTCAAGGTCAGCAACCGCTTTCTCCCAATGATCAAACAACTTTCATTTAGATCTTTTTTGGATTGGAGGCTTCACTGACGAGATATTTATGTGTATCGATTAAAATGGGACACATGGTATATCTCATGACTAAAGTACTTCCTTGGTGTACTATTCGGTGCCTATACATTTAAAAAAATTGTGTATAGTATAGATATTATATAACTTGTCACGTAACTTGAAAGGAAAAATGCAGATTTCAAACATTTTAAAATATGTATAATATGGATTTAAAAAAAATACAAGTTTACAAATTAAAAAACTGTACGTTATAGAAAAATATACAGGGTGTTTCTAAAATAGGGTTCCAAACTTCTGCGTTTATAACTCATTAAAATAAGCCAATAAGTTCCTATTAACATGTGTCCTAAAACCCACCCTTAGGAAGTTATATGCCCTTAAAAGGGCTCAAACAAAACTGTTTTTTTGCTGTTATTGACAAAACGGTCGCAAATAAATAGAAAAAAATTTATGGGCCTTACATAACTTTTTATGTTAAATAACATAGGCTACTCCGTTTTTCGATATGCAAATCATATGCGTCCCATTATGGTTGGTGAAGGGGGTTTTCGGCCCGTAATTTTTTTTATTTCAATTTTTTTACAATTTTCTCTACAGATTTATAAAATCTTAACAATTTTATGTAAAAAATATTATCTTTGCCCAAATCGATATTTCCAACGGTTTTCGAGTAAATTGAGTTTGAAAATTACTCTGCTCTTCAAGTTATTAGGCCAAAAATTACAAAAATCTGTTTACCATGGCAAATAAAAGACCGACGTTGCCACAATGCTTAACAATTTAAGTTATTGATAAACTGTCAATTATTTATTAAATGATTGGATCCTTCATAACTGCATTTTATTATTTAAAAAAACCAGTTTTGTTTGAGCCCTTTTAAGGGCATATAACTTCCTAAGGGTGCGTTTTAGGGCACATGTTAACAGGAACTTTTTGGCTTATTTTAATGAGTTATAAATGCAGCAGAAGTTTGGAACCCTATTTTAGAAACACCCTGTATATGTCACTGGATTCAATTATATAAACAACTTCTATACAAATTTAAACAATTTTCATAAATAAAAAAGTTCTATTTACCCAAAAATCTAATCAAGTTGTACAATACGAGAAACCCGCCAAAAATATTAAAAAGAATTATATATTTAATATTTTCATAAATATTTGCTTGACAAACTAGTAAACCTTGTTTTTAGATGGCTGCTCGCTGTTTACCTTTTCTACACACTTGTACTAGAGAATTAGCAATTTTAGAAATATCAGCGCCGCCTGGAGCTGTAGCCTGTTGGCTATTCTTAGCCAGCATGGAAGTTCTTCAGACTTGCGATAAATTTAACCATGCAGATGAAGTTGAAGATTACTCTCTGCATACAGCTAGTTTATGGGAATATTCTAGTCAAAAGGTAAAATATTAAAATAGCACATGAAAATTATATAAAAAAAAACTTTTTGCACTATCCTTTCAGATACGCAGTCTAGGTAGACTGTGTGGTTTGTTACCAGGGGATGTACCGAATTCAGAACAACTTCATACAGTTGTATTGTTATCTGCAGGTATGGGTGATGATCCAGGTACACCGAATCACTTTTCACCTACTGATAAACTTAAGGAAGCTTTATGCTCGCAAGATGCTTTTAATAAAACCTACTTGGTAAGTTTGCCATTGTTTAATTAGAGGGATGTTTTGCTAGTCTAAAAGTTGTATTTCTTTTATAAGAACAATTAATTAAAATTCCTAATTTTTTTTTATAATTAAATTTGGTATTCCAGGAATTGGCGGAGCTAGCAATGGGCACCTACAAACATATAGGACGTTTGAGATCAGCCAGGCTTGTAGGAAGAGAGGTGGCATCATTTTATATGTTGCTGGGTGAAACCCAGAAAGCTGCAGCTTTCCTTGGTGATGCTTTGAGAACGTTTGAACAAGACAGTTGGCATGAACTGGCTGCCCAGACACAAATTGAATTGGCTGAATGTTTTAAGAAAGCTAAAGATGTAAGGAAGTTAGTCAGTGCCAGTGCATTTGTATCTGCTGCTTTAGAAATTGATACTTTGATTCGTTGGACCTACTTCGATGAAATGCGCAAATCTTTGGACTCTCTTGTTAATCCTTTAGTAGTGCCTTTCAATGATATTATAAAGATAGTTAGTGTCAGTTTAAAAAGTGACAGTGTTATTATGCAAGATAGTTTGATTAACGTTGAACTTGTGATAGAATCAAATTTCCCCCGAGAAATTGTGTGTACAAATTTATTAATCTCGTTAGAAGTTGACAATAAAGAGAATAAGAAACTGACTGAAAAGTACGTTTCTAGCAAAGTGTTAACTGGGAAGGATTTAAAGTTGCAGAATCCAATGTTGCAGAGGCTACGGATAAAGAGAAATTTGGATTATAAACAGGATAAACAGTTAGCTACTGCTGGAATTGCGTCAAAATTTACTGAACTTAAGAGAAAAGACAGTGCTGCGCCTCAGACTCAAGGAGACTTTAGCTATTGCTTGGAAGTTTACAGCTTGGTAAGTATAATATTGAATTAATTCTTCTCAATATTGATGCATGTGAATGTACAATTTTTTGTGGCATTTCATTGCTCGCGATTAAAATACATCTACCTTGTGGTTATACAGGGTGTTTCAGAAAGACAAGGGGGTGATAGTACGACAAAAATAAGAATTTTTTGTCCTATGAACTATATGTCTATCTCCTCTTGTTTTCGAGATACAGAGCGACAAAATCAAATTTTTTAAATAGAATTTTTACGAAAATTTCCAAATGTTGCAAAATATTTTTATGAAATTTGGTAGTCTAAGATTTTTAAGGATGCCAGATATGCTGGTCTAATTATGTTTTGGATACTTCATAGACGGTGATAGTTATGCTACATTTCTATTACATTTTAAGTTCTAATTTTTTTTGAGGTTATGTTTTTACCTTTCGGGTTCCAATTTCTAATGTACAAGATTATTTTCTAAAAATAATGTACACTTGTTAGAACTTCCTAATGTGGACAGTTTTCGAGAAAAAAGGCTTTTAATTAAAGTTAAAATATTTCGGTGTAGAAAATAAGTGACTTTTCTCAAAGAAGTCTTATGTCAAAACTTATTGATGGATGTCTCATAAACAAAGCATACATTCTTAGTAATATTTTATACTATAATTAACCTTATATCAAAATTTTAGTGATTTTTAGTGACTGTAGTTAGTAATGAATAATTAATAAAATAATAAATACTTTGAGAAAAGTCACTTATTTTATACATCATAATATTGTAAGAATTTAATTAAAAGCCTTTTTTCTCGAAAACCGTCCACATTAGCAAGTTCTAACAAGAGTACATTATTTTAGAAAATAAAATTGTACATTAGAAATTGGAGCCTGAATGGTAAAAAACCTAACATTAAAAAAATTAGAACTTAAAATGTAATAGGAATGTAGCATAACTAACACCCTTTATGAAATATTAAAAAAATAATTAGACCAGCATTTTTGGCATCCTTAAAAACCCCAGACTACCAAATTTCATAAAAATATTTCGTATCGTTTACAAATTTTCGTAAAAATCCAATTTAAAAAATTTTATTTTGTCGCTCTGTATCTCGAAAACAAGAGGAGATGGACATATAGTTCATACGACAGAAAATTCTTATTTTTTGTCGTAATATCACCCCCTGTTTTTACGGTAGGTCCTTCTGAAACACCCTGTATATTGGCTATGTTCGTTTCTCTAATCTTTATTGTTATGTTGTTGTGATTATATTTAAGGCTAGCAGTCTTCTTTCCTAAATTGATAAACTATGAATATCACTTGGAACAAATTTGGCATATGTTAGAAATGACAAAGAGTCTAGCCAGATAAGGATGGTGAATTGCCCCATGACTAATGTGTAAAATAATATAAGTGTTGATATTAGCACACAATGAAAACATCCTATGTACATACCACTTTTAGTGCCGCTTCTCACATTACTTTTGAGATAATGTGCAGAGGTTATTTTTCAAATTAATTTTTCTCAAAAACTACAACAGTTAAAAATATGAAATTAATGCAGATCTTTGAAAAATATTTCAGAGAATATTATAGATTATTTTCAGATTTTTATATATTTTCAATGGTTTAAAAAAATGGAAAATAATTTTGATATTTTTTTTCCAAATTCTAATATACTTACACTCACCAAAAAAATTCTAGATATTTTTTGGAGTGTGTACTTTCATTACAACAAAGCTCTTTAAAATCCGAAAGGCGTTCTTTAACTAATAAAATAAAAACCTTGTTTTTACTAGTACTTACTTCATTTTTATAATAACTTACACATTTAAGGATATACGTACATTACCCCTTTACCTACTGCATATCTGATACCTAGTAGAACTATTTGAACACAATACAAAATTGCTGCTTTTCTTGCCAGAACTTCTTTTTATGAAATCTACTGTGTAAATTAATCGAACTCTACATCTACCTAATTAGGCAAGCTAGACCTATGTAGTTTGCATGAATTAATAGAAATGTCGATAGAAATACTCAAGCCAAATGCAGAATTGCTAATTTCATCAGAAAAGTTCCTATCAATATTGGGCAGTTTTAGAATTATTTTTGACGTAGCTTAGCTCAATTTAGTTAAATTCTCAAGATTCATTATTCTGCATTAAATATCTTTCAAGATATTTGTGTAGACATGATTTTTTCAAAAATTTCAACACTGTATCATGAAGACTAAGATCATATTTAAGGAACATACTATGCAGAGATGTACATATGTCAAAAATGTATTTTGGTTCCTATATTTCACATGAAAAATTTTCTTACAGCCATTACTCATAACCCCAGGATTAAACATAATAAGACTGAAGAAGCAAGCCACCAGGGTTGGAAAATTTTATCTAGGGCAAGTGGCAATACACATTAAAAACTTACATTTAATTTCTGCTCCCCTTATACCAAGGCTGGCATTGGAAATCAAAGAAGAAGGTCCTTCTCTAAAATTGTACAAAAGAGCTGCCCCGTTACTGTCAGGGATCGAACAAATTATGAATTTAATATTAACTATAGGAAGTTATTCAATTGAACCAGTAAGTACATATCAATTTTTTTTAGAATATGTTAGAAAGTATTTTGGTCATTTTGTTTTTTATATTTTGAAAATAAAATGTACCCCCCTCACTATCTCAAATTAACATGTACTTCTCTCTCAAAATTGGATCCTTTCATTTTTTTTTTATAAGATTGCAAAAATATGAACAACCTATTTCATAATTTCTTTTTTAATCCTCTTGATTAGAATTATCATTTTAGCAATTATAAGAATATATACGGATTCTATAATTCTGATAAATACTCCATCTTAAGTTTCTTCAATAGACTGAGATTTGGTGTTTTGTTAAGGTTAAGGAGGTTCGATACTGAAAAGAAAATGATAAGAAAGTTTTCAAAACAATAGAAATTTGTTAATAAATATGCAAACTGCCTCGTGTAAAAATATCAGATCTATTGCCAACGTAATTTTTTTGACAAGTGATATTAAAAATTATGCTCTTATATACAAGCTCTTATGGGAGTTGGGAAAAAACTTTAACCATACGTGAATATTGCTCTTAAAAATGTGCACTTACAATATATTAATTGAGATAATGGAATGAATAGATAACGTTTTGACAAATTTGAACAAACATCTGAACCAATGAAAGGAAATATGCCAACACTGTATGCTGTATTTAACGCTTTGACTGATGCAATATATTTGAATAGCTCGATTATAGACTATAAAATTTTTCCAATCGAAAACATATGTTATATGATTATTATGTTATTAATATTAATATTAAATAAATTTTTCATGATCTAATGCAATATACTTAATAACAATTTGAAATAAAAATTGAAAGGATCTCTTTGCAAAATGAACAGTATAGATGTTCTGTCATAATCTTCAATTTGACAAGGCGACGTCTTACTACCATACACTGAGCTTGATAGTTATCATATGAATTCCCGGTTTGCATATTTTACTTTTTTCTCATCAATCCATATTCTGTCTGTTTCATACGCCATTTACATTGCTTTTCAGTCATTACTTTTCCTTTGTATCTTGGATTCGTGATGCATGATTACGGTATACGCGGTTAAGCACAGTTGACAGTTGACCACCACGCCATACTGATGTGGCAATGTTGCCAGATTTCACCCATAGTTTTACAAGCTCTTAATAAATAAATAGACACTTTTATTCAAATAAAAAGTTAATTGCCGTGCATTAAACACGAAAAATATATGCGAGCTAATATGTGTTGTATAAATTTAATTTGCATATATTATATTTAGTTCGCTCAAATTAGTTTATGTAAGGTTGGTACTACAACAAAACTCCCGTGTATAAGCATAGGCTTCCCTACTGCACTGTCTGCCCCGCAAGAGATCTATCGAACATCCTTAAATCCAGTGTTTCGTAGATTTACACTTGAACAATTTGCTCATACCATTAGATATACAGGACGAGGGTAATTTTAGTAAAAATTATTTTCCTTTTGCACCAAATGAGTTACATAATTTTAACAAATATTGACTACTATCTATCTTTTAGGTCCAGAACAATACACACATTACAAATGATTGAGAATTATGATTTATTATAAAAATTGATACCTTACTAAATTCTGTTTTTATTTGGCCCCACATATATCTATTCATCTACGTGACCCAGCCTGACACTGTTTTTTTGAGAAATTTTAATGCAACATAAACAAAAAAATACTATTTATTGACCTAATAAGTATTTTACATTTATAACATTTTATGCAAAATTTCGCTTATGAAGATGACCCGATTAATGTTAAAACTATCAAATACCTGATGTAATGTTTATAAATATTTATTTCTTTATTTTCGTAATTAAATAATGTTTTAATTAAATCTCATTTCAGAAGTCTAAAATAAAACTAACCGCTTCACCAGGTCTGACTCTTCAGGTCAAGGAGGGTGAAACTTTAACAACGACTCTAGATTTCGAGGTGGGTCACAATGTCCCTTTTACAAGTACCAGAAAGCGACTTCGGGTATTAGCCGACATGCTGTCAAAAGACCACCAAGTAACTATTCACTGCCCCTGGACTACTAAGCCGATTGTCGTGGCGCTTAATTTTACTCCTCCTCTTACAGCTATCTGGAGGTTACACACAGTATTACATAGAAAGTTTATCCACATTACCGTGACAGGGCAGTGCGAAAAAGACTTAATCATAGATCAAGCTGTACTCAAGGTCGGAGGTGGTTGCACAGTGGTGGGCAAAAACTGTGAATCTAGTCAAGTGAGTAAACATTTTATTTAATGGTATTTTGTTCGGACGGTATTCTTATTCCAGTTTGTGCCTTTCATATTCAGGCTTATTCGCTTTATTTCTACTCATTTCCACTTACTCTGAGTTACTCCCCATTTATCATTTATTTCAATATATTAATTTTAATCTAGTTTCGTGAAATAAACGGTAATATAAAGCTCATGGTATCTGAATCATTTTTTAAATTTAGTACTTAAGCCACGATAAGTGACGTAGTGAACACAGAAGTAAAAGACAAAATTGTATTTAAAAAATTAAATTGATGGTATGATGAAAACAAAACACCTGATGACGAAATTAATGTTTTTATTCTTTCTGAAAAACTAGGAAATATATCAGATTGTTTGTCATTTCACTGGTTCCCCAGTGAAACAAGATTTTTATAATTTGAGGCAACCCGTATTTTCTACCATTTTTTATATCTCCTTGATAAACTTCCTTATCTTAGACAAGGTGTATATCATTACTTTTGTTGTAATGCATTAGAAAAGAATTCTATTCATAGTTTTGTCATAGCACCATGGCAAAAGTACATTTTTTTAATAATCCTATATCAAATTTATTTAGGAACATATTTTTTTTCTTAATATTTTTATTGGAAAATTTGATTTTCTATGTAACCCAACATATTTTTTTTATGTGAAAAATGCTGGATAAAACGTCTGACTAAGACATTTATCAATTCATGTGTATGGTATAATTTTATTTAGTCCAAGAGAATTAAGCTCAAAACCTTCGAGATATGGCTGTTGGTTGACGTTGTTTAGATATTAGTAAAAATCGGTCGAAAATAATATAAACAATGAAAATATAAGGTTGCGCCAAGAAAAAAAGTTGTGCTATTTGCAGAAAAAATTAAAAACTGCAAAAATACTCAAAAATCACGTGTTTTTTCTAACATTTTCCAATATAACTTCCTAAATATGCAGTTTACAGAAAAAACTATTACTGATGAAATTGTTTGTTATGAAATTTGGTATAAGGAAGAATTGTTTTGATACCTGCGCATTTCATATTTTTGTTGCTAGAAAGCCAAAACAGCGTAAGAAAGTGATGAAAATCGAGGTAATTTTGAAGTGTTCAACTGATAGGTAAGAAATTGTCCAATTCTACTATAAATGTAGATGTAAGTACTTTAAAGGATTACAAAACGAAATCCCAAAACCCGATCGAAATCGGTCTGATAGTTTTGGTATGAGACAATTTGTTACTAAATTTCAGCGCGAAATGTCGTTATTTTTTTGCGTCAATGCTGGGGTTAAAGTTAGGCATTTTAATTGGCGCTGATTTTTTTATACATACTTGGACTCAATAACTATCAGAAATAGAATCGTTATAATATTAATTTTCTTTTTTTTAATAATTTTTGGAGCGATTTTAAAAATTCAAAAAATTTTGACTTTATAAGCAAATACTTTCGTGAAGCGGTTTTGCGGGTTGGAATATATACCAAAGTACTAAAAAATAGTTCTCGGAAAGACTCTTAACTTGAAAAAAGGAACGTTTAAATCGGTCATATAAGTTCCGAGATATAGAGTGTCAAAGTCAACAAGCGCTTACTGCAAAACTATACATAATATAACAACAACAAAAATTGAATTTGGTAGGTTTTTTAAAGAACTTTCCATATGTGTTTTTATAAATATGACCGCACATGTGCTTTTTATATGAATATTCAATAATAATCGTTAAGCCGAGAGGAGGAGGATGAATTATAGAAATTGAAATCGTGCGTTCAAAGAGCGCGCGCGCTTCGGCGTTCAGTATCTCGGCTTCTATGGCTCTGATTTTGATGATTTTTATAAAAATAATATAGAAAAATGAGAGGAATTCAATTATCAAGGTTTCATTAAAACATTATAAAGCCCTTTTCGGTCTATTACGACTCAAAATTTTCCACATTTTGATGTTATACTGTATATTCATGTAAATAATAATATCGATGGTAGGATATAGGTACATAATCCACAATCCACTGTTCCTGGGTAGGTATTAGTTTTAATAATTACGTGCTAATAATGTTTAAATAAAATCTTGAAATTTTTATTTAATAGTAATTTATTTATTGTATTCATATAATATAGAAAAAAATATAGATACAAATAATTATTTTTTATGTTTACAAAACGTGTTTATTATATTTTCATAATCATCGTATTATTAAAGTTTTTCACTTTTTTATATCATTGGTGTTTTCACTTACAATATATTTGAATAAGTATCGTTGTCCATCATTTTCAAATCAGTGTTTAACTAATTGTAAGTAGGTACCACTGTTAAATTAACAGCAAATAATGACTTATGGTTGGTTAATTTAATTTTTAAAATGTGTCTGCAATTTCATAGCTATCCTCGCAAGAAAATGGATCATTTTATTTATCACAAAATCCGTCAAAAACATAAAAATTAAAAGATAGGTATAGGGAGGTGTAATATGGATAGATGTGGAGTAAATTTCTACAACAGATTTTTATTAAATATACAGGGTGTCCCATTTAGAAAAACCAAGTTTTGGCGGTTCGGTCAATCAAATTCGACAATAAATATGAAATTGAAATAGGTCGAAGACCATTAGACCATTAGAGATACATATAGGGAAGCTTTATAAAAGTCCTCTAAAAATATGCGTAGAATTCAAATATACAAAAATATACAGGATGTTCCATTTATAATAAGCAAATAGGTGGCGACTACCGGTATAACCGGAAGTACTACAACAATGGCATTATTTTATTTAAACTCTAAATAAAACCTCCAAAACCACCAGGTCAAAAATTTTCAAAATTCAAATCGAAGTAGTCTCCGAAATATTCTAATGGGTCGTCACCGCATGACAGCCTGTATAATGAATTGCAAAGTGCGATTTTTAATTGTTTACTAAAGGAAGAAATTTTTGAGAGCGAAATCAGCAACTATGCTATAAAAAAGCTTAATACATTTTTTAATAATGCGATGATACGTTTTATAAATATCAAATAATAATTATTTGTATCTGCATTTTTTTCTATTTTATATGTAAACAATAAATAAATTACATTAGGACATAAAAATTTCAAGATTTTAAACATTATTACCAAGTAGTTATTAAAATTAATACCTATTAACAATAGAATATCTACCATCGATATTATTTACATGAATATAGAACAATGAAATGTGTGAAATTCTAAGCAGTCGTAATAGGCTGATAAGGCTTTATAATATTTCAATGAAATCATGATAATTGAATTCCTCTCATTTTGCTATATCGATTTAAAAAAAATCATCAAAATCAGAGCCGTAGAAGCCGAGATATTGAACGCCGAAGAGGGCACGCTCTTTTTGAACGCGCGATTTCAATTTCTATCATTTATCCCCTTCCCCCGGTTTTGCGGCTCAAATGGTCGGTTTGACGATATTCACTGAATTTTCATATAAAAAGCACATGTGCTATAATATTTATAATAGCACATAAGAAAAGTTCTTAAAAAACCTACCAAATTGAATTTTTGTTGTTGTTACATTTTGCATAGTTTTGCAGCTACAGACACTTGATATCTCGGAACTTATGTGACCGATTTGAACGTTCATTTTTACAAGTTAAGCGTCTTTCCGAGAACTATTTTTTAGTACTTTGGTATATATTCCAACCCGCAAAACCACTTCACGAAAGTATTTGTTTATAAAGTCAAAATTTTTCGAATTTTTAAAATCACTCCAAAAATTATTAAAAAAAAGAAAATTAATATTATAACGACTCTATATGATAGTTAATGAGTCCAAGTATGTGTAAAAAAATCAGCGCCAATTAAAATGTCTAACTTTAACCCCGGCACTGACGCAAAGAAATAACGACATTTCCCGCTCAAATTTAGTAACAAATTGTCTCATACCAAAACTATCAAACCGATTTCGATCGGGTTTTGGAATTTCGTTTTGTAATCCTTTAAAGTACTTACATCTACATTTATAGTAGAATTGGACAATTTTTTACCTATCAATTGAACACTTCAAAATTACCTCGATTTTCATCACTTTCTTATGCTGTTTTGGCTATCTAGCAACAAAAATATGAAATGCGCAGGTATCAAAACAATTCTGTCTAATAGCAAAGGACCCCGCACAAATCTTATGGAAATTGGGTCCCGGTCAAATTCGCTGAATTTTTGATATGTGATAGAGTTCATCATACTGGTCAATTGTCTCAATGGCCACAAAGCTCAAAAATGGATAGTTTGGCCGGTACAGAGCTTTAAAGCTCCGAATATCCTCCACGGATTTATGTATATGCGCAGTGTGTATAGACTTTTGAAATAGCCTATTTCATTTTTTTTATTATCTAGGTTTATATTTTTGAGGTTGCTGAATTCAGATCTGTTGTTAGATTTTCAAAATTGACAGTTGGCAGCTGTCAAATAGCTGTCAATGTGCTATAATAAAGCCAAAAACTTGTTTTTTTATGTTTTATCTTTCTTTTTTTTTAGTTCGATAAGTTCAAAGACGATATCAAATCAATAACAATGACTATCGGCAGCTGTCATTTAGCTGTCAACAATTCTTCAAAGTCCGGTAATAAAGTCAAAAAATTATTTTTTGTTTATAACTTCAAGTTTTTTAGATAAGTGAATATAAATATGATATAAAATTATGTAGTCATCAGCTTACAGCTGTCAACAAGCTGTCAACTAACTGTCAAAATGCAATAATAGAGCAAGTAACTTATTTTTTGTGCTTAACTTTGTGGATAAGAAATCAAACATGATATAAGTTTATGACATCACTTTTGAACTCAGTGATCTAAGCAACTTAAAGCTTTTTAAAAAAAGTAACTTTTTGACTTTATTATTGCATTTTGACAGTTAGTTGACAGCTTGTTGACAGCTGTAAGCTGATGACTACATAATTTTATATCATATTTATATTCACTTATCTAAAAAACTTGAAGTTATAAACAAAAAATAATTTTTTGACTTTATTACCGGACTTTGAAGAATTGTTGACAGCTAAATGACAGCTGCCGATAGTCATTGTTATTGATTTGATATCGTCTTTGAACTTATCGAACTAAAAAAAAAGAAAGATAAAACATAAAAAAACAAGTTTTTGGCTTTATTATAGCACATTGACAGCTATTTGACAGCTGCCAACTGTCAATTTTGAAAATCTAACAACAGATCTGAATTCAGCAACCTCAAAAATATAAACCTAGATAATAAAAAAAATGAAATAGGCTATTTCAAAAGTCTATACACACTGCGCATATACATAAATCCGTGGAGGATATTCGGAGCTTTAAAGCTCTGTACCGGCCAAACTATCCATTTTTGAGCTTTGTGGCCATTGAGACAATTGACCAGTATGATGAACTCTATCACATATCAAAAATTCAGCGAATTTGACCGGGACCCAATTTCCATAAGATTTGTGCGGGGTCCTTTCATAACAAACAATTTCATCAGTAATAGTTTTTTCTGTAAACTGCATATTTAAGTAGTTATATTGGAAAATGTTAGAAAAAACGTGATTTTTGAGTATTTTTGCAGTTTTTAATTTTTTCTGCAAACAGCACAACTTTTTTTCTTGGCGCAACCTTATATTTTCATGGTTTATATTATTTTCGACCGATTTTTACTAATATCTAAACTACGTCAAGCAGCATCCATGCCAATGTGTAATTCTCCTGAACTAATTGTAATTACTTAGTAAATTTATTTAATAATTTCAAGAGGATCAAGACCAATTTAAATCGTGTTTAATAGTTTTTTAGACACGGTTGGCATTACATCTTAAAATTTAATGTCACCAGAATTCAGTTAAAAGTTGTTGAAAAATTAGAGCCAGTTCTATTTTTACAATTTCATCATGAATTTTGTCATCAGTAGATGACAATTTTGTGTATTACACAACTATTAATTGATGGTAAAAATATTTATCAATTTTTTTGTCTCTAAAAAGACCATTAGATTAACAAGTATGATCTGTCTAGAATTATAAAATTACCATTTCCAGATAAAAAATTAAGTACAGTAAAACCTCGATTATCCTTAATTGAATAACTAAAAATGTGTTTTGTTTTAACCATTACTGCAAATAATTAAATTCTGAAAACAGTGTTAAATTTTCAGTGGCTATCACAGATTATATTTTCACCTGTTTTCGAGATACTAACAGTTGAAAATCATTTTCCTGAAACTTCTCGGATGATATATGAAAAATTTACTTTATTTCTTCAAAATGAATGTATCTAAAATTATTTTACAGAATGAACCAAATTTATGAGATAATTTACATCATTGGTGTTATGTAAATTTTGAGACATGTAAAAATATTTTGCGAGTATTTTAGTTTATTTCATCATATTCTACTTTATGACAATGTATGTTATTGCAGTATAACTATTATTTGCAAATACACACAATCCTCAATTTACAAATGGATATCTACAGGGTGTAAGGAGTTTGACTGCCATTACTTTAGCATGAGATAGAGTAATCATAAATGAACAAAAAAGTTGTATATTATAGTGGTGTAAGATTAACAGTTTTCAAAATACAGCGAGTAGTAATATTGGGGAGTTTCATCAGAACGTAACAACAGCGCTTAGCCTAACGCTACACAGCGGATGCATACCACTTGTGCACGCAGCAGACTTGTCCTAAGGAAAAATGTAACGACTATTATTGTGAAACATTAGTAAATTTCAATTTTTTTCCAGTTTTTAAATAAATAAAATAAAATGTATCGATTTTGTAGTACGAAGATAGTGTTGTGCTTAAATTTTAGCAATTATGAATCTCTTAAAACATAAACTTAACTTTTAATCAAATTATGAATTTGAAAAATATGTAATAGAAGTACCCAAACATTCACATCATCCAAATAATCATACGTATTAAAAATAATTTAGGTATTTACCAAAAAAGCAAAATTCAGTAATTTTTAAACTCACAAGTATAAAACAAACTACAACATATGCTCAAAATGTCCACCATCATTTTCGATGCACGTACGACACCTTCGAATCCAATTTTCGCGCACTCGCTGGAAAATACCCGGATTTATCCTTATTTGATGGGCAACGGTAAAAATTCGTTCTCGCAAGTCTTCGATTGTTGCAACTTCGCTGGTATACACTAAGTTCTTCATATTTCCCCATAAGTATTTTAAATATTCAACTACGAGTCGACTTGCATGCAGGTGCCCCATCATGCATGAACCACATATTTGCTCTTACTTCCAAATGTATTTCTTCCAGCAATTCCGGCAAAACATTCTGCAAAAAATTCAAATATGCCTCTTCTGTCAATCTGCCTGTTAAGATAAAAGGTCCTATTAGATTGTCTCTTAATATTCCACACCAAACATTTAATGAAAAACGATGCTGGAAATTTGATGTCTGTATATGTGGATTTTGTTCTGCCCAGTTATGAAAATTATGTGCATTAAAAATGCCATTTCTAGTAAAGCATGCCTCATCTGTAGCCAAAATTCTTGAAATAAAATGGGGGTTACGGTCAGTTTTAGTTAAAAACCATCTACAAAAATTTAACCAAGGGGCAAAATCGGCAGCTGACAATTCTTGAACCCTCTGTAGATGATACGCATATAACAACTGCTCTCGTAGAGTCCTGTAGACAGTCCAGTGAGACACTCCAACTTCTCGAGCTATGCTTCGAGTACTACGCCTGGGGTCTCTTTCAACAATGTTTAAAATTTATTCTTCCGCATTGACATCCACTTGTCGGTTTGGGCCATGATCAGGGACGAGGAATCACCCTACCAATTTCAAGAAGACGTTGTGAAACTTACACGAATGTTCTTCTGTTACAGCCCTTACACATGAACATTGTTTTGCCGATCGACATTTTTACCAGTCGTTGAAAACCGCGCGGGGAACCTTTCACATGGCATTGCATTCAAATGTTACTTTAGATGGAACGTAATGGCTAAAATTGACTTCCATGTTTCTGCGATTCCTTTACTAGAACTGTCTCTGTAGCTGCCAGTCCTGTATTTGTGTCTGCGATCGGTGTGTTCGCTGTTTTGTGTGTAAACCTGCATAAGCTACTATTCATTGAAGCCTGTATTATATTTTATGGTATTCTATGCACACAGTTATGTCAATATTCCTTAATTAATTGAACTTTTGTACATCAAGTTGGAGATTTTGATAATTTTTTCTCGGAAATGGTTGAGTGTAGGACCCATGTCATATAAGGTTTTTTGTTTATTTTAATGTATTTATCGTCTATTAAAATTAAGACAGTCAAATTTCTAACACCCTGTATATCAACTATAATAATTATGCCAATATATTAAGATTTCAGTATTAAATATTTTCTGGGTTTATCCCTAGTGGCTATTAGTTTACAGTATAAACTGAAATACCTCGTTTTACTCCTCAAATTCTCTTTATTCTACCATTCAATACAACTATTTATACATTCCGCTGTTTGACTATTAATTATTTTGTAACAATTCTTTTGCTGTTTAGTTTCAATATTTTAAATTTTTTGCCCTAGTTCGTAACTAAATTATTTCCTTACTTTTGGATCTGTTACCGAGTCATTGTTCAGCTTCTCCTTTATGCTACCTCTACTTAATCACAGTGGTGGCTCGTGACATTGAGAATAGGTGAAGCATATTCATTGACTAAAATAAAAAAAAGCGCCGCTGGCGAAAATTTTCAAGGGCAAACGGCTTTAAATGAATCTGGAAATTTTTAGTTACATTTGCAATATTACCAAAAAACTGATGTTCGTGAGAAGGATTTTCATTTAGACTTTATAAAAAATAGAAATATTAGTTCGGATTGCGGACTTCTGCGAACATTACGCACACCCTACATGTATATTCCAAAGAAACTTTGTGGTTACGACAGTCTCGCGTGACATTCCCAAAATTGTTAAATCCCTTATTCCACACGCCCGACTACACCCACAATTAAACATGGCATACAGAAAAGTTTTTTTAAATGAACACCACACAACCAGTTATACTCCGAACTATTCATTCCGAAACTTTCGAACGTACACGTTGTCATTTGACTTCCCCTTTTCCCATATCGAGAGAATAAGGCATTGGGCCACGTGTATTGTATAAACTGTTAAAGGCACTGGCAGGCAGGCAGGCAGGCGATGACGCGATGGGTGATGCTGGGCTGGATGCTGCTTCCGTTATCGAGAGAATAAGGCACAGGTCTCTCGCAATTTAAAAAATCCTGTTTTTCCTCAATTTTCCATCTGGAAAATGGCTATAGTATAAACTACGTTAAAATTAAAATTAACTAATGTTTAGAATAAAAATTATTAAAATGTTTTATTTTTATACTTTCCAATTTGACCCTAATAAAATCTCTTCAGAAGGTATCAAACTCAACATTAGAATTATTTTTCTGATAACTTTTTTTGTCAAAGACACACCCAAATAATGATTTGAGCTTGAGTATGTAGAACTAGAATGAAAATACATTGATCTGAATGAAAGAAAACGTAGAACTATTCATGTTACAATAAAAACCTATTTTTAAATGTAGTTTTACATTTTCCCGCTTCCCTAACATATCCAATACCATATATTTCTGATTGTTATGCGAACAACGCTATTACTTTTCTGATATGTTTCAGATTATTTCTAACGGGTTAACCTTTTCATATGTATGGGAGTTATTGGTCAATCCAGATGATTCATCATCTATAATTAAAGCAGAATTTTCTGTGAGGTACAAATTAGATGAAAACGATAATGACAATAAACTTTACCAGTACTTTTTCGATATAAGTGACTGTCAGGTAAGCAAATATATTTATTTTTTTATATACAGTGTAAACTCTTTAACGAATTTTAAGGGACTTTTTTTTTCGTTATAGAGTTTTTGTTATATAGAGGGAAGAAGGAAAAATAATCAAATTTCACCAAGTAAATAATTTCCAATTTTATTATGTACTTTCAATACGTAATTAAATTATTCCAAACACATATATTCTGTTAAATTTGCCTGACGTTTTTTTGCTATGCCAATATTTGTTTTGTATTTTCTTAAGTATTTTATGCATGTCTTGGGATGTGGTGGAATCATCTTCATGAAACAATAAGAATTTTTCGATGAGTTTGGCAGCATCAAGTGTTTGATGAACAGTTGGTGATGGTTCAGAATCGCCCACTTGATCATCTTCATTATCTTCATTTGGTTTCTCTTTACTTTTTGACACTGAATCAATAATGTCTTCATCAGTGAGTGAAGCGGTTGTGGCCAGATCCTGATCTATATTTTCATATGTTTGTAAATCTTCGCAGAAATGATTCGGTTGTATGCTGAACTGTTTAATCCAATCACTCAATGGTAGATTGTCCTCACTGCCAAACTGCTCTGTTTCCACTGTCTGACTGTTACATAGTCCCATGTGACAAAAAAGAATGCTGTATGGTTGCTGCTGTTACCTCTTTCCAGGCTTTTGATATGACATCTCGCGCCTCCGTTCATTTTACCATAGGTAATGTTATGACGGTGCTTAAATTTTCCAAGCCAACCTTCTGATGCTTTAAAGTCAGTAATGCCTAGCTGTTCGGCAAACTTCTCAGCCTTGGCTTTAACAATTGACCCCGAGATGGGTATATTATTCTGACGCTGATCTAAGGCTTCGAATTTTGGCTTCCTTAATTTTTTAGTAGACACTCCCTGTATTTCTGCCTGTAGAATTGCTTCTTTATTTTTCCAAATGGTAGCAACAGTAGATGGACTGAACGTCTTCCAACATTACTTTTCTTTTCTCCTTTTTCTATCGCAGGTATCAAACAAACTTTTTCGTTAACATATAACGTTTTTGTTTTACTGGCCATCTTGACAGTTTTAAAGTAGGTTTACGACTGGTAATACACAATAGGTGCCTAGTGCGTTTAGTAACTGAGTGCAAAATTTCCTAGAAACAATGTAATCCAAGAGTAATGGCATACGTGTTCGAGGCAATTAGCAATAACAAAAGTAAGGCAGTTGTTTACGACCTCAGGGTCTTTCTTAGAAATTTCGGCACCTCAAAGATTTAGTCGGAACCTTTTGTAAGCTGATTATAAAAACAACTAATACTTCTGTAAATATTTGCTGGCGTCTACATATGAACATATTTCTTCGTAATAGAGAATGGCTGTTGCGCTATAAAGAGTGTATTAATGTATGGGTTTTGACATAAACCAACCAAATTGACCTAATTTCTATGTTATAGGAAGTTTTTCATTATAAAGAATCACGTTATAAAGAGTTTACACTGTAAATATTTCATGCGGCATAATCTTTTATTGCCCACATGTTATAAAAACAGATGTTACTTAAATAACTTTTTAAACTTCAAAATATCGTATTAAAGTGTTTCTCCAAAATTAAGTTATACAATAATCTGTAGGATATGATTTTTCTTATGAAAATTTCAGACTCTCTATATATTAGACGCCAACGTAGAACCGGCCAAAGGGAGTGAATTTTGTAGAGTTGGTATTGTTTGCCATTTAAATCTTTCTATGAAAAACGCAGGTCGAACTCTGCAGACAAACAATAATGTGAAATCCGTAATGTACGAAGTACTTGCAGAACAGAGTGTGTGGGCAGTTTGTGGAAGAACAGCTGGTGTGGTATGTTTTGATACAGACGAAGAGCTGCAAACTGTGGTGTTGGATGTAATGCCTCTTACCAGCGGTCATTTACCCTTACCTCTGGTTAGAATTTCCAAATATATTCCAGCGGAATTTGGGAGTTCAGGTGAGAATTGCTTCTACCTAAAATTTAGTATTATTGCAATTTATATTTTAAACAACGTCCAGCAAGCAAACTAGGCGCAAGTGTTAGTGTTTATTTTCAATATAATAAAAAAATCCGGTGGTCAAAAGTTTGTTGAACAGTTAAGTTAAAGCAAATAAAATTCATTAAAGTGATATTAGTCAGGGTTCATAGTTCAAAAGTAATAAGTAATAAGAATTCCTTGACTTCTCCAGGTTTTCCTTGACTTATAAAAAAAATCCAGGTCACTTGTAGTTCATTTTTACATACTAATTGGTGTTTATGCATTAAATTTTTTCTCGACTGGACTCCATTATCTTTTTTATACCCTAACAACCTCTTATAAAGGTTTCAAAACCACAAATAGTTTTCTCTTTCAAGAACCCAGGGCCGACTTTCACAAAATTTCCAGTTGCAAACATCAAATTCCCTGACTTTCATGAATCTTTTTAAAATACCCTTACTTTTCCCGGTATTCCCAGTTTTCCCGGCCGTTACGAACCCTGTTAGTGTCAGTACGAAATTTTCCTTATATTTTTAAGAAATTTTTCTTTATTTCTATCATATAGTAATGGTTTGGGACACAGTTTTCAGGAGTCCATTGAAAAATAAAAAGTTTACAATAAAAGATAAAATTCATACTTATCAATAGAGATGCCCAGTAATAAACTCTATACTCTATAGCAGCGGTCGGCAACTGACAGACCGCGGTCCAGATCCGGACCATGGAAGATAAAAAACTGGACCGCCAAAAATTTTGTTAAAGTATAATTACTCAAATTATTTAAAGCATATTTTTCTGTAGATAACAATACGTTTGAGTGCCTTCCTTATAATTTTTTAATGGTTAGTAGGTAAAAAAACTGGCTCAAGACTGCAAAGGTAATTTCTTCCATTGATTTTTTAATTTTTAATTCAAATATGCCTGTCTATTGTATTTCATTTCATATTATTTTGTGAGTGCAACTTAAAATAAAAAATTTTCTGGACCTCGTTAAAAATTTTCAAAAGTAACCCGACCACCTAAAATTAGTTGCCCCTCTATAGAATTGGTTTTTATCATACAACAACAGCACATGAAAGGGAGTAGATAGAATGTCAGAAAAACGTTTCATATTACCAACAGAGTTGGTATTTATTTCTTTTATACAGGGTGTTCTTAAATAAGTGTCGCAACGAAAAACTGTAAATTATTCTTGAAAAATTAGATATTTTTTTCCTCTTCCATTTTTCACTCCGGGCTTTCGTGATACACTTTAATTTTTTTTTAGATTTTTGCCTATATCTTAGGAACTGTTTGAATTGCAGGGCCGAGCTTTTGTACACACATTACCACTATTAATAGCTACTTTTTCGCACCCTTCTCGAATTAATTGGACATGCCAGTGGTGGAGATTTTAAGGTATCATAAGGGTTTTTCCCCCTAACTTTTACGCCACTGGAAAAATTGACATTTGACGGCAAATTCTGAAACGCCAATGAATTTTACTCTATAGTCAACCGCCGGATGGGGATATCTGAAATGCATCGTTTATGAAATCCATGTCAATACTATTGAAGAGTTGACCGATAGGGGTAAAGCCGCAGCGGCAGAAAGAAACGTGATTCGAAGATGTAATGCGTGCATTGAAGTCCGCGAACGTATTTTTGTACAGTTTTTGTAGTCATTTTCTTGAAAACTGTCGACTTTAGGGCAATGAACCAAGAGAACTCTTTTTGTGCCCTATGAATTCAAGAAGGGCGCCAAAAGGTACCTATTAATAGTTGTAATGTGTGTACAAAAGCTCAGTCCTGTAGTTCAAAGGGTTCCTAAGATATTGGCAAAAAACTAAAAAAAAATTAAAGTTTTGACACGGTGTATCTCGAAAACGAAAGCCCAAAGAGAAAAATGGAAAAGGCAAAATATGTTTCTTTTTTCAAGAGGAATTTACAGTTTTCTGTTGCGACACTTATTTAGGAACACTCTGTATAAAGGGAAAACATGATCTGGATTGTGAGAATTTTATGTAAATATTTATGATTTTGAAAAATATTCTAAGCAAAAAATTCATTTTTATTTTCAGAAAAAGTATTTTTTAAATAATCTGAGACAAAACAATATTAAGACTAGAATGTTGAAACTGCCTATTACAAAGAATAAAAAATCGACCCATTTTTATTTTAGTATATCTTTTTAAAACGGAAAGATATAACATCTGACATAACTTTGGGAAAAGGATAAAGATAACAAAGTAAAAATAAAATGAAATAATCAAATATTTAACGGGTCAATTCGTAAAAATGTACAATTTTCGCATTTTTCAAACAAATGATTAATGTTTTATAGAATTACTGAGGTAGGTTAATTTCTAGTTTTCTAATAAATATATTGATGAATTCATGTTTTGTTAATACTTATTTAATACCTAAGTTATATTTTAATAAAATTAAGATATTTTCTTTTTTTTACTCCATTTTAAACGTATTGAGCTAATTCAAATTCAATAAATTTTTTCTAAAAAAATCTTATCAAATGAAGTGAAATAATGTTCTTCGACACTTGAAATCTAGGTATGTAAAATATATCTAACCCCTACAGGCAAGATTCCTAACTGCAGATATTGCCGGAAACAACTACTCTGTGGGCTACATGCCTCAATGAATATTGTATTATATCCCCAACATCCAGTAAACAACTGGTAATAAATAATTACCCGAAGTAAAAATGAAAAATGAAAGAACCAAGCCGCTGCGGATCCATGTTCATATGAACTTTTTATCTTAAAGTTAGTCAAAGATTTAACCTTTAAAGTTTATACAAGTACTGTATAATACAAAAAAAAAACATACCTGATATACTGAAATTATTAAATAATGTGATCAATGTAATGTATTTTGTATTTTTGTTGTTCTCTCACCTTTGACAAAGGTGAACACATAAAAAGCAGCTACTACAAAGAGATGTTTTTGTTTCCATATTTTGCTTAGGATTGTTTCACATGAAGTGTTGAAGTACAAATTGAAAGGTTTCATCGTTTCTGTTGTCTGGTTACATGTTACGTATAGCAATAAACCCTATGTATATTTGGTAAACATAACCTCAAAAGGTAAAAAATTTAGTGTGCAACTATTTAGCATAATTCGTTTTTGCAGAATTCTGTTGCAGGTGATGTGCACATAAAATCTCCTTAATACATCTTAACATGGCAAAAAGGGGTAAAGTCAAAAGATGAACTGTGAATCATGACGCTTATCAGAATTTTTAGAATAATCGGATTTTCACTTAAATCCGAGTTGCAATCGCTTGATAAAAGCCTCCTTTTAACGTGTTGCAGCAGGCAATACGCCTACGCAAATCAAATACGAGTTGGATTCTGTGTATGGGGACTCTGCACCATCATTTACCACAGTGAAATTTTGGGCAGCTGAATTTAAACGTGGCCGTAAGAGCTTGGGAGACGATGAACGTTCGGGACGTCCAAAAACTGCAACTACCGACGAAAACATCGCCAAAATTCCCCAAATGGTGCTAGACGACCGCCGAATTAAAGTGAGAGAGACAGCAGAGGTTATGAACATGTCAAAAGAACGTGTTTGTCACATATTAAATCAACATTTAAATATGAGAAAACTGTCCGCGCGTTGGGTGCCGCGTTTGCTCACGTTAGACCAAAAACGTGTTCGAATGAACATTTCCAACGCTCTGTTGGCGCAGTTTAGGCGCAATAAATCCGAGTTTTGGCGCCGATTAATTACTGTAGATAAAACTTGGATACATCATTATACGCCCGAAACAAACAGTCCAAACAGTGGACTGCAAAGGAGAAACTGGCTCCAAAAAAAGCAAAAACTGTTTTTTCGGCTGAGAAAGTGATGGCGAATGTTTTTTGGGATAGTCATGGAGTTATTTTAATCGATTGTCTTCAAAAAGGAAAAACCATTACAGGAGCATACTACGCATTACTTGACAAGCTGAAGGCAGAACTTGCGGAAAAACGGCCACATTTGCAGAAAAAAAATCCTGTTTCACCAAGACAATGCACCGTCTCACACCTTAGCGGTTGCCATGGTGAAAATCCACGAATTACGGTTTGAACTGCTTGACCATCCGCCTTACTCACTAGATCTAGCCGCAAGGGACTTCTTTTTGTTCCCTCATCTAAAAATTGCGCTTGTAGGACAGAGATTTTCGTCAAATGAAGAGGCAATCACCTTCGTGAACAATTATTTTGCAGAGAAAAACGCCAAGTACTATTTGGACGGGTTACAGAGATGGGAGCATCACTGGGAGAAGTGTGTAGAGTTACAAGGACACTATGTTGAAAAATAAAAAAAAAAATTCTGAAAAAATGTCTTGTACCTTTGTTAGGTCGGAAACTTTTCAGACCACCCTCGTACAAGGACATATGGAAATGATTTTTCAAGTGTTCATGCCAATTGTCCATCCTTATATCTTACTGAGGTTTAGGACCTATGACATTCACAATCACCAAATTGAATAATGGATAGACATATTTATTAAAACCATAGAAAATCCGTAGATCCGACAATGAAACGATCTTTTAGAATAAAGAAAAAAAATAGGGGGTTGCTATTTAAAAAAAATGTCGATGACGTCATTACTCGCAAACAAATGACAGTTGAAAATCGCCTTTTCTACTAAAATATGTATTTTTTAAATTCAAAATCGACCTGTTTGAGGATTTTTCCCTAAAAAAATTTGTTTCGTTTTTACTGAATTTATTCCATACTTTAGGCATGTACTGTATTTAATACACATAAACTAATACACATGGTAACTTTAATTTAAATTGCGAATTCATAGTGTACATTTTGCTGTTACATTTGATGTTTTAATATTTATTTTTTTTGTCTTTGTAGAAAAATCAAATAAAGGGGATACCCATCCACGGTTAGAACCTTTCAGTCCAGGTCAAGTCTACAATAAGAGCAAAGGAAAGCAATTGCACGTAATAGCAGCCTTAACTGAAGGTTATCAGTAAATTTCCAAAGTCCTACTTGTTGATTATAAATTTTATAAAATTTATATTTAACTACTACATTACTTATATTAATTTGTCAAATGTTTGACTGATTTTGTGCCAATTTATGTTACTTGCCGAACATACACATATAGGTAGGTATATGTACACAGATATATGATTTTTTCTTATTTTATTGATCATCACTGTGCAATATGTGACTCCAAACATGTCAGATATTAAGTATAAATAATTTTTCTTGGTTAAGGAGAATTGAAGAACTTGTAAGTAAAGAGTTTATTTTTTTATGTAAGGTAAAAGTTTATATTATGTCATATGTATGTTGTATATTATTGGTGTAAATATTTATTTCGGTATTTATAAGTGATATAAATAAATGTATATTTATTATTTGTTATGAAGTAGTAATGTTTATTCAATTCTTAAAATTTCCACTTTTGTTATTGCAAAGCTGTACATAAATGTTTATTTTTCGAGACCAAATATCTTTGTAATATTGAAAAGTAGTATAATATAAATACAAGTTTTATTTCAGAAATTATACCAAAAATTATTTTTCAGTAAGCGGCATATAATCACATGCAAAAAAATCATTTTTGATAAAAAGAAAACTTCATTATTGTCCATTTGACATATTCTTATTTGGAAGAAATAAAAACGTTTAGAAACTATAATTTTTCATATTCCTATTTCATTTATATTCCTAAATAGACGATAAAAGTTTAATAGAGGGGAAATACAATTAGTAGTATTGTCTTATTTACATTAGGTTCAATATAGTTCAAACAATGTCTTCCCATTGTTATCTATCTTTCATTTTGTTAATGATTTTAAATTTAAATATGAATTTTTCCTATTAAAATTTTTTTGAAAAACTGATTAGGAATCATTTAGTAAAAATATACAGTGTATTTTACGTCCAGCAGCACTGTCACTGTATTTTCAACATGTGTTCTATGACGCTACATTACTATAAGTAATTTCTGCTTATATCTGAATTTCATAATATATTTTTAGTAAAAACATGTAAAAATGTAGTTTTAAAATATGCCTTATGTTTTCGACAACTACTGAAATATTTTATACCTGTATATACAGGGTGATTCAGTCATAATGTCATTAATTTTAAGAGGAGAGAGAAAAATTGGTATATGATGGCGTGATTAAAAAAAAAATTAAATGCATATTTAAGCTGAAAAAAAAAATATTTTAAAATCATTATTTAACCCCCTTTTCAGGCTGTTACTGACCGGTTCACAGTATTCACAGTATATGAACAAGACGCCTTAGAGGCAACGTTGCCATATTTATATATTTTCGCTCATATAAAGACAGTAAATAAAAGGTTTGCCCACGTCAGCCAATAATAATTTAAAATGGTATAAATTATTTTTCATAATGCTATCAACATATTAAATTGTTATTGTTGCCCAGCAAGAACCTTGGAGGTCTGAGCATGCCTTGCCAAAAATCAGTTTTTATTAACATCATAATGTTAATTTTTTAATTAAATGTTCAAATACATTACTGTTATAGTCGTTACAATATCAGTTGGAACCGTATAAAAACATTTAAAATGTGGCCTGCCTAATAATAATATGCCGCCTCCTCTCCCGCACAAGTCTCCGACTTATGGGCTAATTCTCCTAGTTAGAATGAGGAGTAGAGATATTATTATTATTATTGATGACAGTTTTAAGAAACGTAATCAATTACCTGCTCAGCAAAATATGTAGTTACCATTTCGAGTCATGATTATCCCAGATCTTTTTAAAAATATTATTTGTACATTCTATCTAATCTATCTATCATATCTAATGTTTAGGTAACGATATTGAAAATCATTTTCACTATAAGCTTCTTAAAAAAATCTTATGAAATGAAAAAGATCACAGTAGGCCTTGAATTCAACGAGAAATTAAAAATGCAATAATATAAGTTTTTTTAAAGATAATTTTGTAATCTGTATTTTTTTAATAAAAACATGGATTTCTCTATAGATTTCGATGTTTAACAGTGGGAGGTTAGGCCACATTTTCTCGTTTCTTCTAGCTCTCCCCAACAAAGTGGCAAGTGGAAGGCCCTTGTAATAATTTCTTCGACAAATCGTGAAAGGATTTCCCAGTCGCAGATACACGAGGGGCTTACCCCCGTAACGAAAACCCCTTCTATTGTGTTAAAAAAAATCCATCAACTGGGGCGTTTGTTGATAGGTATGTATTTTATGTTTTCCGTTATACGGAGGAAATTTAATAAAAAGGGATAAAAATTGTTTCCTCTGAATTATGTGGGAGGGCTAAATATAATGGAAGTTGGCGAAAGAGAAAATATTAACACAATTCCGCTGTGTACATCTTGGGGCCCAGGGCCGGTCTGAGCAAGTTTTATATTTGATAGCAGTAACCCCTTGCCGAATTTTTATTTAATAACGTCATCAGTAAATCGTATATCGTATCAATAATGACAAAATTGCAATATAATTTATTAAGCATTGATTAGAACAGCCATGCAACCAAATATATAAAATTAGGTGAAGTATGAAGATTGTTAGATCAGTTAATATACAATTGGACTACTAAAATCAATTAAACTGTAGTTATTAAGATACACCTGTAAAATAGCCAAACTTTACTGTACTGTGTTAAAAATTCGAAGCTAGTGCAATAAAGTCTCGTGAGTGCAATAAAGCAGCGCGAGTGCAATAAATCCGCGTTAATGCAATAAAGTTATGCGAGTGTAATAAAGCCGTGTGAGTGCAAAAAAGCCTCGTGAGTGCAAAAAAGTTGCGTGAGTGCAATAAATCCGCATTGGTGTAATGAAATCGCGTGAGTGCAATAAAGTCGCGTGAGTACAATAAAGAAACTATTTACTCGTGTACGCTACAAGTTTTACAAATGATTAATTTTCATAAATACAGAACTATGTCGATTTTTTCTACATGTCACTTTGACGGCGAGACTGAATCGATACAACATTATTAAAAATTTTAAGCAGTTATGGGAACTAAGGGAACGACGCGATATTGTAAATAAACTACTGTCATTGAAGTTACCATTGTTGTCACCATTATTGCTTATAAAAGCCTGAATTAAAAGAGAATTAAAAATATTTCACAGTGACTGTAGTGATTACATTTTTGTTGAAAACCTGGTTAATTGCAAATACTGATGACCTTACTGATATAACTTTTAACTGAAATGATCCAAAAAATGAGTGTAATAAAATCTTTCATTAAATAGGCTCTTGAAAAAGCAATATTTTACAATGGTTTAACAAAAAAAATATTGCATTAAATTTTTGTTTATTACTAATCTAAGACATAGTCATGACAACCAAAATTTTTTCTGGATTTATAAATTATATAAATTTAAAATTCTGTTAAATAATCTAGTTACTAATACTGATATATAACTAATATGTCTACGACTGAGGTTCTTTTTTTTTCTATTATATAAACTGATATTATTTGTAAAATATTTGTAACTAAAACTATCTAGTCCGGATCTGCACTTCACAATGTCAACGATGAGAAAACGTGTCCTATCGAAGCCAATCCGTCCCGGTTTGGTTGCTCCTCATAGTAAAACACGCGTTTCACTGGGGAAACGATCATTGTTTTATTTTTTTTTCTATATCATCGCTCCCAAAAGTAGAGCGATAAATTTAAGGACTCCGACTCCAAGGAGGGAATTCATGTGGGGAGATAAAGTCTAAATTAGACGATGTTATTTGTCGCCTGAGAGAAAAACGTTGGCAAAGATATATGCCGTATATAAAAATGACTTACTTCAGTGGGGATTCGGAGGGGTGTTCTCCAAGGTTCATTATAAGGGCCGATAGTGTTTCTGTTGAATTTAGGGTACTTATTGAATTAATTTATCCGTTTGACTTGTACTTTGCGGATTTTCTAGTTCCTATTAAAGTAAGCAGTTTCCTCTTTCTTGCAGGTAGGTTGATTTCTAAGTTAGTTTAAAAAAAGTTAGGTGTAGTCAGTAGGCCATATTTTTTTAAATATAATCACCTTTAAACACCTTTAAGATTGAAATTGCTCTTACCACTTATAACTGACGAAACAAATTAAACTTCTAATCACAAGGATACATTTTTTTAATTTTTGCTTGATCAATTCGTAGTGTATGCTCAGTTGGTCATAGAAGGGTGATTAAACTGGGTGTATTTTTTATGTTGTTCATGGGAACGCATATCGTCAAATTGTATATTATTTTATATTGGCGCATATCATATATTGTGTATTAACGCATATCGTATATTGTATATTGACGCATATCGTATATTGTATATTAACGCATATATTGTATATTGACGCATATCGTATATTAACTCATATCGTATATTGTATATAAAGGCATATAATATTAATAATAATATTAACGTATATTATAACGAGCGTTCAAATAAAAACGTGGTCTAGTTGGTTCTGAAAATTTGGACGTAGGGCGTAGCGTATAGCAAATGAACTTAAACGTCATCTGTCAAAGCGCTATATCGCCGCTATCAATTTGAATATTTTCGTTTTAAAAAGCGTTTAAAANGGACCTTCAATTCAAAATGATATCTTTTCAATTCTTTTACGATTTAGACAACATACATTAGTCATGTCTGCAGATATCGAGAAAATGTATAGGCAGATCCTTATTCATCCAGACGATAGGCATTTACAGCGAATTGTTTGGAGAAATAATTCAAATGAAAGTGTTTCAGTTTATGAGTTGAATACAGTAACTTATGGCACGAAGTCAGCACCTTATTTAGCAATACGGTGTTTGAAACAGGTCGCTTATGAGTTCCAAGACCAATTTCCTATTGCATCAGAAATTATTCTACGTGATTTTTATGTAGATGACCTAATAACTGGATTTGATTCTGAAGAAGAAGCTATTACAATTTGTAAAGAAATAATTTTTATATTAAATTCTGTACGATTTCCGCTTCGAAAATGGACATCAAATAGTTCTAGGTTTCTAGAAAAAATTGAAAATAAGTCTAATCCCATGAGTGTTATCATTCTTGGTGACAACGAGCAATCTAAAACATTGGGCATTCGTTGGGTACCAAAAACAGATGTGCTTGTGTATCATATTTCTGCAAGTTCTGAAAATATTGTGACAAAGCGATTTATACTTTCAAATGTGGCAAAAATATTTGACCCACTAGGTCTTGTTAGTCCATGTGTCATTATGTTAAAAATTATTATTCAAAAGCTTTGGACTTTGAAGCTAGATTGGGATGATCCAGTTCCAACTCAGTTAAAAAATAAATGGTTAGAATGCAGGAATGATTTGTCTTCTCTTAATCAATTACAGTTTAACAGGCACGTTTTGTGTCCTAATTGTGTGCATAGTGCTATTGAACTGCACGGTTTTTGTGATGCATCTCAGGAAGCTTATGGTGCCTGCATTTTTGTTAGATGTATTGATGAACATAATTGTGTGCATGTTAATCTTTTATGTGCAAAGACGAAGGTTGCACCTTTAAAATCTTTAACCATTCCAAGGTTAGAGTTATGCAGTGCATTACTATTATCAGAATTGCTTGAAAAGGTTAAAAATTCTCTTACTATTCCATTTACTTACTATTTATGGTCTGACAGTCAAATAGTTTTATGCTGGATTCATACAGAACCTAATTTATTACAAACATTCGTTCAGCATAGAGTCTCTAAAATTCAATCTTTAACTAATCCTAAATGTTGGAACTATATTAACACAAAAACAAATCCTGCTGATTTAGCATCAAGAGGAGTTCTTCCAAAAAAATTACTAGCCAATAATATATGGTGGAAAGGTCCACAATGGCTCTCCTCGGCAAAATCAGATTGGCCAAAACCTTTTATTAATATTTCCAATGTCAAAGTTCCTGAATTACGAAAAAAAACATTTTCTGCTATTTTACAAACCAAGTATTTTCCATTTGAAAAATGTTCTTCTTTAAGTAGATTAAAATATGTGATGGCTTATTGTCTTAGATTTATTTCTAATGCGAAACTTCCAAAAGCAAAACGTGTATATGGAATTTTTTCTGTTAATGAACTCAATAGTGCCATGAATAAGTTGATTAAGCTTGCTCAATATGAAAGCTTTTCAGAAGAGATTAAATTGTTAAGCTTTGGCAAACCTCTGAAATCAAAGAGTAATTTATTAAGATTATCACCTTTCATGGACCCAGTTGATGGTTTACTAAGAGTAGGTGGTCGATTAAAAAATTCATCATTACATTTTGGAGAAAAGCATCCAATACTTCTCTCTAAACATCATGTTTTAACTCGTTTAATATTTGACAAAACTCATTTAGAACTTTTACATCCTGGTCCACAACTATTATTGGCTACAGTACGTCAAAAATATTGGGCTATTTCAGGAATGAGTATTGCAAAACAGATAACAAGAAATTGTATAAAGTGTTTCAAATTTAAACCCAAATCAATAAATCCTATTATGGCACACTTACCAAAAACTCGAGTTACTTTAATGAATCCCTTCTATGTAACAGGAATTGATTATGCAGGCCCTTTCATATTGAAAGATAAAAGAGGTCGTGGTGCAAAATCATTAAAAGGTTATGTTTGTCTTTTTATTTGCTTTTCAGTTAAAGCAGTACACCTTGAATTGATTACAGATCTAACCACAGAATCTTTCATTGCTGCTCTACGACGATTCTCATCACGTCGGGGTAAACCGGGTCATATTTATTCAGACAATGCCACGAATTTTGTAGGGGCAGTCAAAGAATTAAATAATTTGCATAATTTTTTTATATCTTCAGGGGATGAAATTGTGCGTAATTGTGCTGGTGAAAATATAGTTTGGCACTTTATACCTCCAAACTCTCCTCATTTCGGAGGACTATGGGAGTCTGGAGTTAAGAGTATGAAACATCATTTATTAAAAATTATTGGAGATACGCATTTAACATATGAAGAATTTAACACCGTTTTAATTCAGATAGAAGGAATTTTGAATTCCAGACCGTTGTATCCGATGTCTCCTGATCCTAATGATTTCCAATCCTTAACGCCGTCTCACTTTTTAATTGGCAAATCGTTAATAACGATTCCGGATTCAAATGTGATGGATTTACAAATTGGAAGGCTGTCCAGATATCAACTACTTCAACAAATTAATCAACAGTTTTGGAAGAGGTGGTCAAGGGATTATCTGTCTCAGCTGCAACAAAAATCCAAGTGGTCTCAACAGTCCAGTTCCTTAGCAGTTGGTGATCTTGTTTTAGTCAAACAAGATAATCTTCCTCCATATCAGTGGTTACTTGCCAGAGTCGTTCAACTTCATCCAGGAGAAGACAATGTAGTGAGAGTTGCAACAGTTAAGACTAAAAATGGAATACTTAAACGAGCAGTATCCAGGTTGTGTCCACTTCCTGTACCTGAAAGTGAGAACAGTGATGCGCTAAGTGATAGTCATCTTTAAAATTTGTTTTAGTTTTACGTATCTATTTAATTTTGTATATCTTCACTCATACATATATACTGTAAGCATACTTACCAATTCTTTCTCTCATGTATTTATTATTGAACTAAAATAGTTCAAGGTGGGGAGTATGGTGAAGTATTTTGTATTTTGTATGTTAATATATTTTTATATAATCTAAGTTGTATAGAGACGGTTGCAGAGCAACAAAAACAAAAAAGTTGTTGTTGAAAAATCAAATAAAATGATGACATGTTCTAAATTCTATTAATCTAATTGTGTAGTTGTACCATATTCAGGAAATAAAGAAAATTAATCACATCAGCACAAGAGTTTATACAGTCCACTCTATCGAATAACAACCGCATTGTACTAAAACATGTAAAGTATCTAAAGATTTATAATTATAATCAGGATAATTGTTTAATTTATCTCGAATATGTTTAAAGTAGGAACTTTATTTTCTTTACACATATTATGAATTGTGCACTGTATTACATCTCTGGTAAAATCGTCAATATTCTTTAATTTTGTATTTTTCCCTTTGTACCGTGATTCTCATTCTTTAATTACGCGATAAATTGTCTGCAAAGAAATTAGCTCTGTTTCACTTTAAATAAAATTTAATATTGAAGTTACAAAACTCCAAGAGTTCAAATAATTTAAATTTCATTTCATAACCATTTCAATTTCATTACAGAAATAATGACATAAAAAACCATTACACTAGATAAATTATAAAGAGAGGATGAAATGTATGTAGTATTTAAATATTGACTGTAAGTAATAGAAGACAGACTTGTATATTCCATAAAAAAAACAATCCGACGGAGACAAATAAACAATTCGGTACCTGTTTCTGACCTAGGCTAACCTGTCCAGGTCACTAACCTTCTAACCCACTTTTGACTTGCACGTGCACTATATGACTGTAGTAGGATCGTATTAGATGCAAAGTAGAGCAAAAAGTTGTCGGTCTGTTATCAAATGAAAATCGTGTCATCACTTTTAGGAGGCGTAAGATGAACCATTTCAAATTTAAAATGAAATTGAATATAAAATCTGAAATACTGCTGCATAGACACTGTGTTCTGGTAGTAGCTGTAGCGCCACCAAACAACAAGTAAACAACAGTGGGGTGTACAAAGGTAAAATGTAGTACATATGTACAAACATTTTTGTCTCGATACATGATAAATAGATATTTTACTTTAAATATTGTGATAACAATTGTTATTTATTCATTAATGTTGATGCTAAAACAACAAATGAATAGGGATGATTGTTTTACAATTTATCATTTTTAATATTATTAAAGTTTTCATGTTTTATAATTTATTATGTTAAATAATACACAGTATTACACTTTAGTGTAAATGTAAACTTTGGTGTAACCTAGGTAGGTACTTATCGTTTTTGAGAAAGTAATATGTTTTTTACCCATTTAAAATGCCAGCACGAGTAAAACAGCATTCATTCGTACAGAGCACTTTGTTAATAAAGTTAGGTTCTGCTGCACTTCAATTTAGGAACCAATTGCAAAATTCAAGACGATCAGCTGGTTCTAAAGCTTGAACTTTTTGAAAATGGTACGGGCTGAGTGAATTCTCACGCAACAATCGCCAAACTTTGATTTGTGATATCTCCAATTGCCTTGAAATTGTTCTTGTGGAAATAGTAGGCTGCTCCTCGACTAAATTTAAAACGGCCACACATTTAAGTAATTTTCTCGATGTCTGCACGTTCTCTGCACGGTACGATAGACCCCGTGTCACAAAGACGTTGAACGGCTAGCACAATTGTCCACAGGCTTGGGAAGTTCTGTCTATCAGGGAAACGTGTCCGATATTCAATTGCAACGGCATTTGCGTTCTGTACACACTCTGTATAAAATCACCATATCCACATATTCTTCGTATACAAAGCCATCACAACCGACACTTTAAACAATCTGAAATAAAGTAACGGTTTTGTGTGTCCAATCCACATCCCCTCTCCATCTGTATAGTGTGATATTCACTCCTTTGCGGGAAAAATGCGGGAGATACGGAGGGTAATAGAGTTGAATAAACGCTTTAAATTGTTAATGGTTTTGTGTTAGTGTATTTTGTATATTCGGGTATTTAGTGTGCCGACTTTTTTTATTTGATAAAATACGGTGTGACTACAAACCTCTGCTTTATTTATTTTCTTTTAACAAAAGTTGACTTCCAGAAGTCAGGCTTGTTAAAACATTTTGCACCAAGTTAATACAATTTTTAAAATTATTTATAATAAAATGCAGCATGCTCCTTTATTTACTTGCATTTTATTGGTTTCGTACATATGTATACATATACTAAAGTGGATTAAGTGGACACGTTTAACGCGGAACCCAAAGTAAATGTGAACCATGATTATGATGCGAACTTGGCAACGCTGTTCGCTTCAGCTGGCGACTGATTCGTGACATTACGTTACAAAATTTTCCGAGCATCCGGGCCTCTGATCGGACCGCCTTCTTAGCGGGAGTTATGGGTTGATTTCTTTCATTTTTAAGTCGAGTAAAAAAATTTTTTTTCCAATTTTCTCTTTATTAAGCCTTCCGAATATGTGGTTAAAATTAATGACATTGACTGAATCACCCTGTACATACAGGATGTTTATGAAAAAGACACCATCAATTCAGAAGCTGATAGAGTATAATGCAATCATCTGTTCCAAAGTTAACCAAAAGAATGGGCCATAATTCAAGGATAACTTCCTTGGATGAAAAAAATTAATTTAGATCAAGTTACCTTAGTACAATCTTGTTTCCTTAAAAAATTACGTCAGTAAGTACTAAAATGAGAAAATTTTTTTTCTGAAGCTGATAATTTTTTAAATAAGTAACTGTAGTAAAATTCTTTTTATTAAAAATGAAATGTTAAATTATAATATACAAAATGTGTATATTGTACAAGTTACATTTGCAAGTATTTTCAGAATAATGATCTTTGTTTTAAGCGGGAATATCCGAGTAAAACAAAATGTTTAATTTGTTTTTGTTATCTTAAAGTTTGTAGTCTTAAGAATATTGTGTAAATTTCATATTGAAATTCCAATAACTGAAAGTTATGGGCAATTTACTGGAATGTGGTTGAGTTGACGGCCCCCCGTTGAACTGCCTGAACTAGACTCTTTTGTATAGGTCTAGCGAGGGGTTGGACCCTTTGCGAGTTCTACCGGTTCATCTAGCTAAAGTGTCATTCTATCAGTGTGCAGCAGTGAGCCATTTATTAATTTGTGAGTCGTTTTCTGAAAATTATATAGTAAAATGGGTAGCAGAAAAGGTAGGTAGAAGCACTGATCACCATTGCCAGATCGAAGATGCAGAACACATACCACAGAAGTCTGCCAACGTGATCCATGAAGGGAGGATTCAACGAAGACAGTCACGGATCGTTGCAGAAAATGCCCAGAGTTACGGAGGGCTTAGTCTATGGTCCAGGAATTACAGATTAACGGTAAAGTAAAAAAAAGGTTTCTCAATATATTATGAATTTTTTAAAAAATTGACTTCCAAAAAAATTCTCCAAGTTTGGAATATGAAGCATATCGTGTGTAAATGTGTTGATATTCCAAGAACTGTACAAGTTGTGGGCGATTTACCGAGAAGTCGACAAGCCACCAAGTTCCCAAGCGCGTCAATTCTTTCTTCAAACGCTATTACCTTGAAACATACTATTTGAAGACAGTTCCCTAAATATTCAGAATTGACCGATTGGTTTCAAAATTTGACACAATATTTTCAAATTGGTTTTCTACTTTGGAACGTAGGATTTTTTTTACTTATTTGTTTTTTTTATCAAGCCAGAAAGGTCAGAAATTAAGGTTGAAAAATGGATGTAAAGTTCAATAGGCCATGAATTTTTTTTAAATCCAAGTTGCGAAAGGCAACTACAGGCAAGGCAATTACATTTTGAAAATCTTTTTGTAATCTATGGAACCACAGATCGTGCGAACGAGGGTCATTTTTTATGACGGCAGCGCTCGTAGTCGATTCATTTGAAAAGCTTTAAAAAAGTGCTGAAATATTTTCTGTTATCAGAAACCTACAATATCATTTTTCCTGACTCATAGTCTAAACTTATCCTTCTTTTTTAATTTTGTTATGTAGTTATTGTAATAGGTTTCGACTTTTTTATGTAATGTTTTTACGTGACCTTCAGAAATAAAGCATTATTATAAATATCCAACATAAAAATTTTAATCATCAAAAAAGTTATAAAAATGTCACTAGGTAAGGTCATCGCTAGCGAACTCCAGCAGATTGTGTGAAAATTAACTACACTGATGCATTTAGCACTCAAATGCTTGTGCCAAATTTCAAAGCATTATGCTGTTTTTTAGAAAATATAAGTATATTTGATGTTAAAAATTATCTTTGATGCCCTGTTCTCAATTTTTGACAGTTTATAAAAAATATTTATTTAATGTGATGGATCTACTTATTTGAGTTAATTTGTGCATAGAAAAAACAGTAGACAAAAATTATAACAGCTTTGAGTATACAGGGTGTTCTCTCGATGTGTCTGTAACCTGGGTTACAGAATGCTTCTTTTGTGTGCTGAAATTAAAAAAATATCACATTTATTTAAATACAGTAAGACCCCGCTTAATGCTGTTTTGGTTTAGCGCTCTTTTATTTCAACCCGGGGATTCCCCGAAATTGCTCGCAGCACTACGGGGATTCCCCGAAATTGTGTGCAGCAGGTTTCCAAATATGTACATAACCTATCCGAAACAGTGTAGTTGTGTTTCTTGTTTGGCGCGGTGCTGTACGGACGCATTTTTATCAGTTGATAAACTATAACTGAAATTATGGACCAATTTGTTGAAAATGATCCAAATTTTGACAGGAGTTCAAAAGCAAGACGGGATGTTATAGATGCTTTATCCACTTATTAACAACTTCTAACAGAATGCAAAAGGAAAACACAAACTACATTAGATGCCTTCTTAACAAAAAGGCAGAAAATTGGAAACACAGAATAGACTGAATGATCCGACTGACTTAGAATTTTATTTGTTTTTATAGTATTCGTTTATATTGTTTTTATTTTTGTAAGAAATAAATGTTTGGATTTATTTTTATTAAAAAAAAAACATAATTATTAAATTTAATACCTAACCAATTTTCTGTCCATCTTCCCCTATCTCATTATTTACATGTTCAGATAGCCTTGTTTAGCGCTGTTTCGCATTACCCTCTACTTTGATGGAACGTATCCTACGCGTTAAGCGGGGTCTTACTGTATCTTAGTTTTTGAAATAGATTGAATAATCTTGAAGTACTGAACTAATCGTAGGCAAACGTCGGCTGAGTCGATAGACAAATTTTCAATCAGTGGCGGCAATTTGATAAGTGCATTTAATTTCAATTAGAGTTTCTAATCGAAAAATGGGCCATTATTTGTTCTTTCCGTTTTCCTATAAAAACTCAAAAGAAACCTTGGGACCGGTGATATTTACAATCAACAGCCCTGTAATATGGACTTAATGGCATATTAATTGATTGCACTTATTCAAACTTGCATTTTGAGTGTTTTAAGGAAAATAACAGTATTCAGTCCTACTATGAGTTTGTGTTTTTACTTTGTTTTACTGTTTTAGATTTAAATGTTAAAAGTCTCCAATATTAGAAGTCTTAATTTATATTCAACAGAGTTGTTTATTGAAGTTGCAATACACCAATTAGAGACCTATTTCAAATACTTTATTCCTGTTTAATTAAAACAAATGGATTTTATGCAAACAATGACTAATAAATTGAATGTTTTATGGGTAAAAACAAAAAAAAAAAAAAAGATAAGTACATTTAAAATTGTGCTAAAATATTACTGGCTTATTAAAACCTCATTAAAAATACATGGCATAATAGACGTTGATGCATAACAATATCCGGTTTGTTTTTTTATAACATTATTTTATATATCTAACTTATTTCAAGTCCATCAAAGAAAAAAAAAACAAAAACAAATAAAAATATACTATTTATGAGGTAAAAGATCGCAAATATGAAATGCACAAAAAATGTATGCATTATAAAATAAGCATTAAATATAATATAGACCTCTACTAAAATATTTTATATATATAATTCGGACTATGTACATAGAACTAGCCTAATACTTCCTAAATATGAGGAATATCTACCATTTCTATCACTGGGTCATGATACATCTTAACTATGATGGATGAGAAATTATTAAAATTTTAAATTTACAAGAAAATTTGGGTAGTACAAATAAAGCAATATGCATATCAAAATTTTACGGAAGTTTGGTACTGACCTAAAATATATTTTCTTCAAATTATTTTGTAAAAATTCTGATTTCAATATTTTTGAATATCATACTGAAAAAGTATGCAAATGCAAATTATCTGTTGTGAGAATGAATTTTAAATTTAACTACTCAACTTCAATTACTTGTGCTAAATGATTTCAATCATACCAAGTATCTAAAAAGGGTATACTTTAAATCTTTAAAATTTGGGACATAAAGAAAATCTCTTGTATATAGAGTATGGTTAGAGTAGTTTTATTTTTCATTTTACAGAAAAAGTTGGTTTTGGTAAAAATTTTGCTTGTTTTTACGATAAGCATGGGCAATTTTAAGTTTGCATAAATATACAAGATGTAACAAGTTAAAAAAGTTTCAGGGTATACCGAGGAGCAGGGTAGATTTGTACCCCAACTGAAAGTGGGGTATTTAATAATAACGGAAATTTTGTTCACATATAACAAATAAGAAAACATCCATAATCTTTTTCTCTTTTTTAAAATTATATGTCTGAAGGAAATTACAGGTACAATAAAACTGTATAATATAGTTACAATGTAATAAATAAATTATTTTTAATGTTATTGCCTGTTTATTACCACTGTCGTTATCTTATGATTCAGCATCATCATCATCATCATTGCCATCATTTTAAGAAAGATTTTATAATCATTGGCATCTCTTGACTACCATATCAGGGAGGGCGGAAAAATTTAGGTACAATGTATTGAAATATATATATATAATTGGGTAGTTATTTTTTTAAGTACTATCGAAAAATAGGAAACGTGTTGAACATTATTTTTTATAGTTCAGAAGTTCATTATAGACTTATTCATGTGAGCCTAATTACAGGATATGAAACGTCAGACAAACAAAGAGGTAAAAAACATTAAAATACTATCACTATTAAAACTAGTGCACATTTACAATAAGTTATAGGTTAGTCTGCAGTTAAGACCCAAACTGGACGTATTCATCTATTGAGTAAAAGGCATGTTGGGTAAGAAATTGCTTTAGGTTTGTTTTAAACTTATTTAGATCCATGGGTCCTAAACTCAACCATTTCCGAGAAAAAAATTAACAAAATCTTCAACTTGATGTACAAAAGTTTGATTAATTACGGAATATTGACATAACTGTGCATAGAATATGATACAATACAATGTTTATCATTTTTTAAAAACTTTTCTATGCTTAATTCTAAGCAATAATTAGCGTTGTAATAAATTTAAAATTCGATAAAGTTCATATCGAGCAATGTGACAACGGCGTGGCAGACAACACGAGGTACTAAGCTGTCAAGCAATACGCAATTCAGTCGGCATCTGGAATTGGACCATGTCTGAGTATTTTCTGCATACCAATATTTCCTTTTCTTGAGGCGTTTTCCAGCGAGTGCGCGAAAATTGGAGTCAAAGGTGTCGTGCGTGCATCGAAAATGGTGGTGGACATTTTGAGCATGTTGTAGTTTGTTTTGTACTTGTGCGTTTAAAAATTATCAAATTTTGCTTTTTGGTAAGTACCTAAATTATTTTTAATACATATGATGTGAATCTTTGGGTACTTTAATAACATATTTTTCAAATTCATAATTTCATTAAAAGTTAAGTTCCGGTTTTAAGAGATTTATAATTACTAAAATTCGAGCTAAAATTTAACAGCACTATCTTCGTACTACAAAATCGATACATTTTATTTTATTTATTTAAAAACTGGAAAACAATTATCTTGAAATTTACTAAATGTTTCAGAATAATAGTTGTTTACATTTTTTCCGTAGGACAAGTCTGCCGCGTGCCAACGTGGTATGCACCAGCTGTGTAGCGCTGTTGTCACATGATGAAACTCCCCGATATTAATACTCGCTGTATTTTGAAAACTGTTAATCTTACGCCCCTGTATACAAAACTTTTTTGTTCATTTATGATTACTCTATCTCATGCTGAAGTAATGGCAGTCAAACTTCTTATACCATGTATAGTGAAAACAGTATGTATGTGTGTATCTAGTAAGTACCTAACTGTTAGATTTGCGATAAATTTATCCTAAAAATGTTTTCAATAAATTAAAGAAAATCTAAATAAGTATTGGAATTTTCAAGGTATTGACTGACCACCTTGAATTTTTGTGTACAAGATAGTGCAAAAAATATTACCGTCACGAAGACAGAACCTACTAAAAGAAGAGGCAATTTCCTATACAAATGTCCCAAAACCTGAATCTCTATCGTCATTATTTATAATTTTAATTTAATGTTGAAAATAGAACTTTTAACAAAATAATTTTAGTGCCCTTTTTTTAAATAATTATCCGACATTGAATGTTAACGTGAACTCTATAATTTTTAGTTGATTAACAATGGTCCTATTTGTTGAAAAATCGATGAAAAAATTTTTTCTCAAAGGAATTTTTTATTTAAGTGTAATCTTTATATTGATATTTAATCATAAAAAAAATGTTGTCTTAAGGAGATTTGGGTTTTGACATTTGTATAGGAAATTTCCCCTTCTTTTAGGATCTTTTTCCGAATTGATGCTAATGCTTATATTTTTCGGGTTATTCGCAAGGTTGCAGTTTATGGACGTTTTTCTAGACGTCATTCTGAGCCCTCAGCTACAACCCTTAACTCAAATTATCAATATTTATTATTTTTCATGGTTTTGAAGATGTTATCTAGCCTAGAGAAAAACGAGTTGCTAGCAGCAAAGCCAGACATACGTGGCCCGAGTATCCAACGATCTAGTTTATGGACAAGCTGGGAGTTGTTTTTTACCTAGTCAATAGTGGTACAGATTTCATGCACATGGTAACAAATACTATATTCGACGTAAGGTTTCGCCTCTTTACTATTTCTCAACGCATAAATAATAAATTTGGAGTGATTAACCCTGTGTACATATTTTGGTTAATGCCTATTTTTTAAACAATTTTCATTATTTTGGTATTAAAATCATATTTATTTGTATATAAACCACATTAGAATTTCAGAAATGAACTGCGTAGATTATTATTCGCCAAACAAACTGATTGTGTTCATGGGAATATCATATTTTTTAGAATCTGTATCATAACGTAAATGTTAACTTACCAAAAAATTCAAGCAGCCCTTTTTGTGAGACTGTATTAACTAAATCTATAATCTCATTTACAGTTTTTCTGTAGTAAGATTACTGAAAAATATATAAAATAGTTACATCAATACCAAAGTAGCTTTTCATTTTTTCATCATAATTCGAAGAAAATATTTTTTCCTTTTGTTATAGCACTTTCTAATTTAACCTGTTAACCTTCCAGCAAAAATTTCAGTTTTATTTTGTAATAATAAAATATATATAAGTTAAAATTTTAACTTGATTTTCAAGTATTCACAGCCATAAGATAACTTCACTGAGAAAGTAATGAGACCGAGTTAACATAATAGTACTCGTAGTTGATTATGATTAGTGACATTCAACCACAAATTTTCTTGTAGTAATAAAAAAAAAACAAAAAAAAACTAGAAAGGCTACCGACAATATGCCTCTAACATTTCCAAAAATAATTTGTTCATTGGGACTAAATCTTGTTGATGTACATCTGACCAAAACCTTCTGACGATGTGATCCGCTTGCCTTAAGGCTGGCATACAAAGTAGCAGTTGCTGAATTTGACTTACAACTCCTGTCGGCCTAAAAAATATATTTTTAAGAAAAGAAAAAGTGTCTCCCTTTTATTTACCTTAAGATACCGATGGCATCTGAAAGAGCTGATAGTATTGTATCCCGAAATTTTTTCAAAGATTGGTATTCATCTAATCTAACATCGGAATTTGTGAGGATAAGAGCTTTTAGGAGGTAATATTCTTCTTTTAGGATGGACAGACTGTCTAACCTATCAACTACATGGCAGCACTGCAACAAAATTATTCAATTAATTTTCATGTCATTTTGATGACCCTATTAAAAATAAAAAAACAGTTCTTTCTGGTTATTCCTGATCAACATTTACAAAACTAGTTAATAATATTACTATGTTGTTTAAAAGGGAACACAATACTAAGAATATTCTATCAAAGAACAAGACAGACACATCCTATAAAAAACGAGAAAACTGTGGTCTGAATCACTTGAACCTGTAGATATATTTAAAAGTTATTTTATCCAGCTCCTTGTGTGATTGGAAGCTATTCACTTGTTTTTTTTTCCAATGTACGAGGGTTGTATGATAAGTACCCGGCCTTAACAAGAAAAAACATTTTTATGTAAATTATTTTTTATTTTTCAATGTAATCTCGTTTCAGTTTGATACACAGTCCAACATTTTTCTATTTTTTGTATCTCCTCTAAAAAATATCATTGCTCCAACCTCTCAAAATAAATGTTCATTTCAGCAATGACCTCATCGTTAGGGCCAAATTGTTTTCTGTTGAGGCCTTTTTTTCATATTTGGAAATAGGAAATAATTGCTGGGTGCTAAATCTGACAAATATGGTGGATGCGGAAGCAATTCATGTCCAAATTCATGAAATTTTGCCAAATGCGAATGTTTTTCTTTTACAGTATGGTTGAAACGATCCAATAAGTTGACATAATAAGTTAATCGACGTGAATTATGCCATATACAGCCCAATACACTGTAGCTATAACTTTGTACGCAGATAAAGTCGCCTTCTTTGGAGCAGATTGGTCTTGAAAAACTGTCTGTTTGGACTGTTCTGTGCTCTCTGGCATGCTATAATGATTCCATGCTTCGTCAGTTATGAACCGATGCCAAAAATATTTCCGATTGTATTTCAACATCACTAAATATTTCTTTGAAGTTGACACACCTGTGTTTGTTGTCAATTGTGAGCAACTCTGGCACCCATATTGCAGAAAGTCTCTTGTATCCAAATTAGTTGTTAAAATATTCTGCACCCAATTGAGATGCCCACAGTATCAGCAATCTCACATACTTTCACTCTCCGATCATTTATCACAATATTGCAATAAAAGCCGGGACACGTGGTAATTTATTTGTTAATTCTCGGACCGGATGGGCCAACTCAGACAGTAAAATATTTCAGTCAACATTAATTATCAAAAAGTTAAGGGTTTTCAAGTAGGTTTAGCGTCGCCACAAAGCCGTCCTTCAGAGAAGGCCCCATGAAATTTAGCAATGTTTTTTGAACAAGTTCACTTAGACCATCGGGGCGATGTGTTGAGCATCTGGTATCAAAGAAATAATCGATATTTCTAATAACACGCAAAATTAATTTGAAATCCGTCCCGTATTGCTATACAGAGTCACAAGAGGAAGGTGTAGGGTTATTTGTAAGTTTAGTCTCAAAATTATTTAGGCAATTGTAAATTCAGTAAATCAGATAACTATTAACATGGTGTAGTTATGCCAAAGTGTCCCGATATTCAGGGATCCCGCCAGTAAGATAAGAATAGAAACTTCTGGACTCAAGGTGTTGAATTCAGGAGAGACCTCCAAAAAAGGCAGTTTTTCTTTGGGTTCCACAATGAGCAGTCTACTTAGTTTTAGAGTCTCGGGTTAATTTAATAACGCATAAAGTCTTTCCAAATTTTGCTATGGATCTCACATTCCCTGAATCTCAGTATGCGGTTGCATATAAATGAATCAATAATGTTTGTTCGAATATAAATGAATCAATAATGTTTGTTCGAGTCTGTTGTATTGTTTGTTTTGTTTATTTTGTTTTTATTGTTGTAAAATTACAAAAGTTGTTCTATTTAAATGGCTGGCATTCATAAACTAAACTATACAGTGACTTGACAGTATTCTTGCGAGGTTATAATTATGAAATATTATCATTTTTTAAATACTGCCAGTGCCATCTCTTGCCTAGACTAGGTACTTATCATACAGCCCTTGTAACATTTTTTTGCGTTTCCCAAGTTCTGAAAATTATCATTATTTCATGGATGGATACCAATAAAAATATTCAACTTGAGTTTTCCTTGTATTCTTCTTCTATTTATCAATCAAAAACAGAAGACTTGCTGATATATGAAGAAAACATGAACTATGCATTTAGTGAAATAGTAATTTTTTAAATTTATTGAGATTCTCGTTACTTTAGTATTTGTTTGATATTAAATAAGTACCTATTGTAAAATAACTGCATATCTTCAATTAGTACAATTATTATTAGTACATCCTTTAAAACTTGATTTTTATAATCTACCAGGAAACTGGATAAAAGTAATTTTAATAAGAACTGCTTCTTATGGAAAAAGTTCTAAAATTTTACTGAACAGCTTACTGGACTATTCTTCAAAATTCTTGTCATTGAAACATTTCTTTGTTTCTATACTGCTTTGAAAAGCAATGTAATTGTCACTCAGAAGTTATTTATGTGCCTTATACATTTTTGTCATAATGTAAGTGTATTATTTTATAGTTTTTGTGATGTAGGGCCTTAGAATTTTGTACGGAACATCCCGTATTAGAAATTTTTCCATAAAATAGTATCAAAAATGATTTCCGAATTCTAGAAAATTATATACATACCGTTTGATACAATTCTATAGCTCCACAATCTCTGGACTGCTTCTCGTCTAGGGTGAAGTCTGTGGCAAACTTTAGTCTCCCTAAACTCATAAGAGGCAAACTTCTAAAAGCTAAAGTAAGAGTAAGTATTTCTGCCCACGTACTTTGCAGTAAACGCATTTGGTCATTTAAAGACAAATCCGTAAAACCAGGTATTTGTTTTGCCCAACCGATTATGCCAACAAGTTCTTTATCATACAGGTCACTAAGTATTGAAAGGGTCCGATGTTTTGAGTTTTCTAAAGTTGTGTTGATTTCCAAACAATCAGGTTCACAAGCTGCTAAAGCTTCCAACATTTTTATGTCTAGAAACATATTACATAAATTTGAGGGTATTGTGATATCTAGGCTTCTTACCTTCTAAAAGTAACATGGGCCGTGCAGTAACAACTTGAACCTGATAAGGGCTTTCCGGGTTTCTCCTATATTTTTGTCTTCCGCCTCTCACTCGATCTAACCGAACACCCTCTTTCAACATTCCTGACCTTAAACATTTACGAAATCTGCATGCTTGGCATGCTTTTCTTCTTCTTTTGTTTATTTCACATTCTCCAGATGCTGGACATGTGTATTCAATATTACCTGAAAATACAAGTAAGTATGAATATTTGAAATGATATATGTTTTGACTCAAAAGTCCATAGAAATTGGTCAAGAAATTGCAAATAGAATAGGCATGATGACAGTAACCAAGAATCGTTAAAATTATGTTTTTATTTTTATATTATAAGCGAGATTGATAATATTTTTGACAAAATAAATCCACCATGATAGGCTGAATCAGAGTCAGTTACGTCGATTGAACTTTGAGTATCTCCGCAGTATTTATCTTTGTTTACATATTTTGTGTTTCCCAACGAACAGTTGTCTAGTTTTATGTTCCCAAAACCATAATCAAGAAATTTTATACATGCAACAAGGATTCACTAAAGCAAATAACTTTTAATTTGCCTAGAATTGATTTGTTGATGCTGGGAGTTTCTTGCATCAAACAAAGGATTTTGTTCAACTGAATTTAGAAATGTAAAAACTTCTATATAAGTACATTAATAATCTTTAAAAACTATAATAATTTAAAAGTTCAAACCCCGTAAAACCTGTCCTGTATATCTGTAGAATGCTATTGAATAAAGTCCAAACTGTCTAGGATTGGGATTACGCTTAAGGAGGTTTATCGGGTACGGGGGTGCATCTAAAGTCTAATGAGAGTTTATGTAGATTAAAGTGATTAAAGTAGTAAGCCTTTAGATTTGGCAACGTTGCGCTATCACGCATAATGGAGGTTAAGTTAGTTAAGGACAGCAGTCTCAAGGAGAATTATTATAAATTATGTATCTTACAAATACCTAATCGATTTCTTCGAGCCGTCTTACGGTTCCTTAGATATTGGTTTCCTATTTATACAAGTTGCTGTGGAAATTGTTCGTTAATTGTTGTGTATTCTAAGTGGAAAAAATTTGCATTCTCATAAAACTTCATAATAAATAGTGAAAAACTATTTTATTTATTTATTTTTATTAATATCTCGTCTCTTAGGTATCCAAACTAGTCATAATTTTTTTTGAGGATTTTCTTCATATTAATAAGCTTATACATATTATTTTTTTTTATGAATGTTTGTCAATTTACTAACTGTGACTCAAAAACAATTTATATACAGTATGTCTACAGAAAAGGTGTTGAATAGGAAAAACTTTCTTATTTTTCATTTTATCGAAAAAAGTTACTCTTGATAAGATTGGGATAGAAAAATTTAACATTTCTTGTACAGGGTATCCAAAAAAAATTGAAAAAACTTTAAATGGTACAAGAGTAAAGTGCACTTATTTGAGAAGACGTGGAAATAAGTTACTAGGAAAAGTTGTTAAAAAGTCTCTAATACCAATTTTCGAACAAATCGGCCTACCTTTATTTGTAATCATTAAATTTATTTGATACAAATTAAATTATTCCAAATTAACAATTCAATTGTGTTGTAGTAGGCGTTGATAGTAACAAGTTGATTTGACAATTTGCTGTTATAATTTATTAGCATAGTTTTAATACATTGTACTATTTTATCTGTTTATTGGTCATTGCCATTGCCAGGTTAAAATGCTTACTTTACAGCAAAAAATTTACTTAGTACAATGTTATGGGCAACGCAAAAAATGTTATCGTCAAGTTATTCAGAAATTTAATGAAAAATTCTCGAATGTGTAGGAGGCTACTTGCCGTAAGATAATTTTTAAGTTTTTAAGTACTGGCTCAGTATTGCGAATACCCCGAGTGAAAAATTAAACAATGAATGAATGGCGTTTCACTATTATGTCAGATGCCAAGACCTATTATCTGTTACTTAGACTCTATTACCAGAGAACACTATAGCAACGAGAAGCGACAGAAAAGCATTTTGCATTAACAGTTTTCGTACACGCATGCGCGAACTGGGTTGTGTTGCTGTCAGCTGTCAGTGGCTGTCAGAGCCGCCAAATATAAATAGAAGAAACCAGTGGTTAGTAAATAGTTTTTTTTGACAGTGGACAGTTGTGTTGTATAACGTTAATTCATAGTGTATTGTATTTCGTTTTCATTTAGGATCAACTTGAAATCAGTAAAATGTCTGGTTACTATTGTGCTTTTCGCGATTGTTCATCCAAAACTGGTGAAGGATTAACCCTTTTTAGATTCCCTAAGGATTACAAAAGGTGAATGTAGCGCAAAATAATTCTAATAAAATGTGTTTTAAGATAGATATGCATTTTTAACGGTACCTAGTTTATGCGAATTTACCCAATTTATATTTTATTGCATTGAGGACAGGTTCCCCTCTTTAGGGCTATCCACAATAAAACATGTAAAACTATGTCTCAAATTTAAATAAAAATGAATTGTCTCTTAACTCATACAAAATCTGTATAATTTTTGGCAGCATATTAGTCTGTAAAAAGGTTTAAAAAAAGGGTTAAATCATTAGTTAAGTATCATTATTATTATCATATTAAGAAAATATAAAACAAATAATTAGGAAAATAGTATACATAGTACATATATGATAAGCCTACTTTTTTTTCTATGACATTTTAAATAACGCCAAAAGAATAAATCTATATACCACTGAATTATCTACAATTTACTATTTAATGGACTTTCTGTTTCCTTTAGCCTCTAAAATTTCAATACATTTATCACTAATTCTGGACACTGTACCTAGGTATATAACACAATGCTATGAAACCCGTTGCGATGATGTTATAATTTGTCTACATTCTATCACAGTTCAGTGTATACCTATTTATTCAAAAGTATAACTTCTCTGTGTAAACGATTGTGTTTCCTTCAAATTGGTTCACTCTAGCATGACCAAGGAGCCGCCGATTCTGTCGCTTCTGGTTGGTATAGTGTTCTCTGCTATTACTCTATCGTAAACATTAGATCGTATTAAGAAATACTGTTTTTTCTTTGGTGTTTTAGTGATAACTAAAAAAATTTGAAAAAATCTTTACCAATTGAATGCATCTCCTTTATTCCAAGTTCCCCCTGGTATATTTAAAAATAAAAAACTGTAAAACCAAACCCAATTACTTGGTGTACATTGTTGGCTATATTAAAATAAGTGACTTTTTCCGCCGCAAAATCTCGAACAAGTATGTCTCGTTTGACGTACATCATGTAGCCTGTGAAATAAAGACAGACCAGATAGTTTCGCTTGATATAACCAATGGGTTGATAACATTTGTCTCTATGAGTTTAACTGCTCTGAAATGTATTGAGCTGAGCAGTGGCGGCTCGCCGGGGTGGGCAGGGAAATTTTCAGAAGAATAAACAAAAATTTGTGTATATATTTATCAAAGTGATTTGACAATTCTTATAAAATTAAATCTAAAATGCGTTACCTCCGAAGAAACTCCCCCTACCAAATTATAAAATTATATTTTAATCATGATCTCGGCAGCAACCAACATAACATTCGGGCGAGCCCGTGGCCGCTGAATTAAACAACGCCGTACGTTGCCTGCTTATACGCAGGGCTAGGACTAGAGGTAATCGGAAACGTAAGTCGTTCACTAATTTAGAATATCTACCCCAAGTCGGGCGAGCCCGGACACAGCCCGTATCCGCATACTCATCAGGTGTTGTATCGGCCAGCTACGGCTTTTCGCCAGCCAGCCAGCAGCGGTTGGAAATATATGTATATTTATGTGCTGTAATTTTGTTCTTTAAATGAATTTTTGAACATTAGAACAATTTTTCCCTGCAAAGGTATTCCAAAAAACAAATATTAGTGAACGAAGTAATAAACCCTTTTATAATTTGTAAATCGCGTTAAAAAATAAATATCTATATGTTGAATGTTCTTTGACAATTATATTTATTAAGGTTATTTTGAAGCGTTACTGTTAAACTAAATTAAGAGTGATTGCTGAAAAATGTTCAATATTTTAATAGATTCGAGTTTGTAAATATGGAAATGATATAAATTATTTTTAGGACTTTTAAATTCGATACATATTTATTTATTTTTTCAAATAATAAACTGTTCGATTAAAAAAAAAATAGCTTCTATTTAATATATTTTTTTTATTTCAATCAGATTTTTAATAAATTATCATTTGAATATACATAATTACCTAAAATAATTCTACTCTCCGGGCAAGCCCTTCGACTTCATTCGTATATTCTTCGGGTACTTATGTGCAATCTGCGGTTTGATGTAGTTTTATTTCATAGATTAGGAAGGTAGAGATTTGTTATTCCTTGTACTTCACGACTTGCTTGTTTGTAAGTTCTAGGTTAGGGTTAGTATAGTGGTTTAAGTAAGTTTTTATTGTTTAATAGTTTGGAGTAAAGCAAAATGGCAAGCCGAAAATAGCGAATTGGTGAGTAGCAATAGTGATATTATTAATTTTTTATTAAATAAAAAATTTTGTATGTTAACTTTCGATGATAAATTATTTATTTCAAAATTAAAACCTACGCCTGACATGAAAAATTTAATAAATAACAATTGCGGAACAGATCATTTAGTAAAAATTGGTACAATAAATATGAGTAGTGAAACCAGAAACAAATTATATTGTTGGAATTGCTTACAATTTAATGAAAAAAGTAAAACTCCATGGAATTATCTAGGATATTCAGATCTGAAACATATAAATGAATCTCTAAAAAAACACGAGCAATCGGAGGAGCATACATATTCAACATTAAAATTTAAATTATTAGGAAAACAAAACATTCAAACTTTTTTTGATTCTGCATTTCGTGAGAATATTTTAAACCATAATAAAGTCGTGGACGAAAATAGACATTGTAAAGCGCCTTATTGATTTGGTTATTTACTTATTTATTTATTTACTTATTAGAATTTTAGTATAATTTATCGTTAGTAATTTCAGCTATAAAAGTGATAGTGAATTTTACTATTTGTTTAGAGAATTATATAATTTTTTATGTCCTATGCCTTAATCTTTGCCTTAACCCCTAGCCCGGCAAGAAATCACTGTGATGACATTCTCGTTTGTTCTTGCTGAACTATTAGGTATACTTTTGGAATAACTAATATAATTTTCAGGTATATTAACTATTTTCATAATTCTTAAGTTTTTTACACTTTCAAAAGTAAATAGACTAACGCAGATTGCAATTATTATATGATATTAAGTTACATGAGAAAAAATATTTTGCCCACCCATCTCAAAAAGTCACGAGCCGCCACTGGAGCTGAGTTGAAGGGACTGAAATTTAGAAAATAAATGGTAGTGTCAATAAATATTTAAATGTTTTTTTCAATGGATTCTCATTGATCAATATTTAAAATCTGCACCGTTTATTTTCTGCATGAATTGAATTTAAATTTACTAGCTTGTACATGTGTCAAAATGGCGGCCGTTAAACGATGTCCAGTTAAGGCAGTTTCAAGCTTATCTTCTATTTATCATTATCTATGACAACACGCAAAGACAAATAATAATCCTCAACATGCTATTGCATGTAAGATGAAGCTAAAAGACGTTAGTGATATCTGAATTTATTTAATCATACAGCATGGCCAATGAATAGGAACAAAGGCGGAAATTAGGCTGGAAATTATGAAACTGTGTAATTTACTGATTGGAAATGTGCTTATTCGACTGAAAAAATATGAAAAAAACATGTAGTACCCCAGAAATATGTAAATCTTTGTAAAATATTATATGTAACAAGTATGAACCTTAAAGTTATGCTTACTTATAATTTTTAAATTTTATGTATAGTGAATTTACTGTCTTAGACGAGTGGTAAACTATGACCAAAATTTGTACACTGCACATCCACCTTTTATGTAGGGACATCAATGTACAACATCGTGGTCTATCTCTGGGCTTTAGGTCCAGTTTTACAATTGACAATTTATGTTTAAGTAATAAAAAAGTTTTTGAACTATGACTTCATATCAAGGACTTAGATTTCTTGGGAAACAACACAATAAATTGTGTAGTCAAAAAATAAAGCTGTCAGTAGTTAACTGCATTTAATAAATTAATTATAAATTGAAAAAGGAAAATTAAATTTGTTGACTGTTATGAATATTCTGTCGAGGCTATCCATTTGGTGGTGTAGGATTGGACTGTTTTGAACTTAACCTGCAGAAATTTGATTTGAGATTTATGTGAGGAATTTGAGATATTTTTTTCAGAAATAAACGTTTAATTGACATACATAAATAAAATTAACATAAATGCAAATACTTAATAAGAAATTTTCTTCAAGCAAAAATTAGACTTCATTCATTTTTCATTACAAAGAAAATAGCGCAAGCACAAAATACCGTCACAATATCGCTATCCGATGCAAGATTATAAAGAAAAATCCTATAAAAATATTTTTGATTATACGGCATCTGTATTATTTCACAGTATGGAAGTAAAATAAAACAAATATAAATATATACATAGAAATGTTCTTTCTATTTATATTTATCAATTTTGACTCTATTAACCATCAAATATGCTTATGGCCATAATGACCAAACTATCCATACTGTTGCAGTAGGCAACATGTTAAAATTTCATATACCTGCATTTCTGTTAAATACTGATAATTAATCTCCATTTGTGAAGTTGTTTGGTTGTTCAGATTGATCTTAATATTCAAATTAAATATGAAAAATAAGTGTCGATAAAGTTCATTTAAGCAATTATAAGTTTTTCAATTCTAAATTTACATTCAATTAGCTAATTTCAAAAACTATGTCAAACTGAAATGGTGCCACACTTTTTTAAATTTAGATTGTATAAAAAAATCAATAAACAAGTAATGCCATTTATGATACTTAAAAAGTTGCAAATTTTAAGTCTTAAGAACCACATATTAATAAGAGGTTAAACTGTACTATAGTAACCAAATGAAAAATCGACAAAAATCAAGAAAATATTGTGAGGGGACTTCAGATATAGTTCGGGAAAACAACCCTTCCTAAGACCATGTCTGTGACCTACACGAATTGTTTTTGGAAGTACTAGACTTTGTTGAAAATCAAAATCTTAAAGATGACCAAGGACTATTGACATGAATGACAATATTCAATCCGAGGCAACGTTTCGGTGTGTGTAAGGCTCGGCTGTTGTCCCCGAGCGAGAAAAGTCTATTCTGTGTTGTGTTGTTTACTAACCCCATTTGCACTCCCGCTCAAGATATATGAATCAATTGAGGGAATATGAGTAACCAATCGGTGCATTCCCTTGAATAAAAAACAAGTACATAAGAAGCTGGCTAAATACCCTCTGGGTGAAGGCCAAAAAAAGAAGAAGACAATATTCAGTCTATAAAATTTTTATAACTAACATGTATTGCCATGCTATTACTAAGACAATAATTAGAGCTAGATGTGATTTTAGGGCAACTGAGAATGAAAAACAATTAACTGTTAATAACTTCCTCCCACGTCTTTGAGAAAATATATTTCTAAATTAGGAAATCATGTATCAAAATAATATGTATCAATTATTAGCGTTTCTATAAATATAAAAAAAAGTTTGTATTTGTTTATACTTTGTCCTTACTTACTATACCTATCAAATTTATTAAAATAATTAGATCCAAAATTAACAATATTTCCTTCTTGTTGATCAGACACATAACCAGACCTGTGAAATTGAGTAGCCCGAGGTAGGGGGCCATTATTTTTTGAGGTGGGCCACTGTCTCCTTTCAGTATTATAGATCACAAATTTCAATGGTTAAGATATAAACATTATATTAATTGCAACTTAATTCAACCAATAACGCCAATATGATAAATTTGTTAGTGTATTACACTGAACAATTATAATCCGTACTTAGTAAAGTAAATCTGTATAGCAGTATCGATGCAGAAATCTAGTGACTTGTAATAATTTTCGTTCTTGAATTTTTGTTTTTTTTTCAATTCATATCAAGGACGTATCATAGCACCATATTGAAAAGTAAAAAGTACTAATTTTGTGTATTAAACTTTTCAACACCTAGAAACTTTTTGTGGGTATTTATAAATCATGAAAGACGTGGTAAAAATATAATGCATACCTCAAAAATCATCAACAGTAGCTAAATGTCAGCAGATGCGTAAAACATAATGTATAGGTAATAACTAATTCATAGCACTGACACTATTGCTTCTAAAATGAAACAAATCAAAATTGTAATTATAAACATGAGATATATATGAAAACATGTTATATAGGGAACAACTCATCCTCTATTAATGATAATAATTGTAGGCAAGTTTGTGTAGGGACACTAGTCTCCTGGTACGTTATTGTTTTCATGTAATAAAGTAATATTTTGGTGTAAGCTAGAATAAAAAACATCCAGTTATTTATAAGGTTAGTATCTCGATGTAAATATTGTTATTTAAATCATTTCGAATAATATTCACAATTGCTGCATTGTACATTTAAGTATATTTTCCTGCATTAAGGGTATTTGTCGGTGTAATTAAATAGTCCCAATCCATTAATAGCCCTAATCCGAGAACAATGACCAAAAACACTGGCAAGTACACTCGGACAGGTAATTCTTTAATATAAATGTGAGATAGCCAAGTGATGCAGCTCTCTTCTCGTCGTGCCATTGCAGAGTACAGTTCGTTATCTGATATCATCAATTTCCTTTTGTACATTTTTCCTTAATAGTTAATTGCAAAATAAATTATTTATCGTGTTACTTAGTGTGAGCTTATATTTAGGTGGACAGTAACCTTCCCCAAACTGCATAATATGCATCATTCAATATGTCATTCATTCAAATACCCATTTCCGTATTTCCCTTTTAAATAAGTACAAAATACAAATAATGATTCAAGTCTTCTTAAAAATGGTCATTAATCTGGCTATACTATTGGTACTGTATAATTTTAATTCACACGGTTTTTGCACAATTTTTTATTTCAGAATATACCTGTCATAATTGGTTTTAAGCTAAGGTATTTGCTGTTATGTTTCATATAATATACTTATATACATTTTTATTTTTTTTTTATTTAGTACAAAGTAGTAGTATTATTAAGTTGTAATCATAAAATTGATAATTGCTGCATCACTAATAATAGGTAAATAATTTAAAAAAATAGGTTACATACGTGTTTGCTATTACATTTGCTCACGTTTATCATAAGCTATTACGGTTTGTGTTGAGCTGATTTTTATTTCTAAAATTGCCATCATCAATTTTGGCCAATAAATCGGCCAATTTATTGTAATATGTCAAGAATTATGAAAAAATGTGAAATTTCTTGACCAATCTTTTAGGTTAAAACTACTAAATGCGAAACAATTTAAGATGAGCTGGTCTTGTATTTATTACTTACCTTGTATTGTCCTTTTGAAAAATGCTTTACATGCTTCACAAGAAGCTACACCATAGTGAAAACCTGAGGCAACATCACCACAAACGAGACACAATCTTCTCGGTGAATCTTCTTCCTTCATTTCACCCTAGAATCGAACATAACTATTGGACTATTTTCGAATGATAACGATTGGATGAACATAAAATGTTTTTATAGCAGTATTTGAAGAAGTTTATGAAATTTTCTTTGAACAAGAAAAACCACCTACTCATACTGTAGAAATCATATTCTGATGAACAGTCAATCTATTCGACAATTTCCATACTAAATTTATTCATTATGTTATGTAGTCTAGACCTCATCTATCATTCATTTTGAGGTATATCTTTTTGTGCACTGCACATATTAATAAACAAGTGCAAGATAAATTAAAAATATTTAAAATTATCTGTTAGCATTCTCTAAATGTAGGAAAAATAGGTCAGTAGAATGAGCCGCGTTTCAGATCTTGATAAGAAAAAGGTACAACTAATTTAAATAAATTGCTGTTTTATAAATTTACTATTAATTACTTTTCAGGAAATATTTTATTGGAGACACAACTTAACTCGTCACTCTGTAATTATCAATATGTAACTTCTTTTTATTATTATTTTTGAATAAACTTACTTCTATGTGTCCCATCCCTGAGTCTGTATGAGGTTGTGTTGTTGAAGAGCAATACTGTCGTTCTGGGCTACTAGGAGATCGTAATTTTCTTTCATAACTGGTATCATGATAATCGAGCTGAAACAAGGCATTAATATTTTATAGCTTTAAATAAAAAAGTCAAAATAGCTCATTGTTTGTACATTTTAAACAATTTTATCACACAAATCTGTGGATGATTTATGTAATAAAACAAAAGTCATTGCTCAGTAAGGGAAACAGTGGGCTCAGGCCTTATTTGGTTTCACAAAAATTCATTTACTATTATTATATTACACATTTTATATGGAGGTCTAGTTTTTATAATCCAAAATATCTTGAATGAAGATAAGATAGTTTATTACTTTAGTAAATGAATGAAGGAGATAAGTTTCAAAATTACCTTGACTTCTGAAGATCTTATAATGGGTTCATTCATAACAGTCGTTGTCGGAGAGTACATGTCACTATTTGAGGGCGAGCATTCAGAAAATCCATCCAACTCCTTCTTTATATGGGGAAGGCATCCTGTGGATACTACCCCTGCTACGTTAGTGTCCGTCATCATGGACACCTAAAACAAGAAATAATGTTACAGGGCTATGATTTAACAGTACATATTTTAATAAGAACACTGAGACTTGCTACTAAATTTTAGTTCCTTCCTGAACAAATAATTTTAGAATTTCGCTATGGTATCCTAAATAAATAACTAAAAATTAAGCTAAAGGTACATCTTTCAAGTTGGGACAAATTTGTTATTAAAAGGTGATAAGTGATGTTGATAAAAAATATGTAGGTCAATTTGTAAATATGGTAGAGATCAGCTTTTGGTTTGAAAATATGAAAGTGCTTATTGGGTATAAGACAGATTCTTCCGTAGCTCTGGTAATATCAATAACATGGAAGAGCATATTGTTTGATGTTTTTGAAAAACATAGCATTAAAACAAAAAATCAAATATTTTCGAAACTAAACAAGGTGATAACAAGATGCAGTTTTTAATACTTGTTCAAGCATGAAAAAATCTATCTTCTGTCATACTTAATGTATTTAAGATGAAAAATAGACAAATGTAAAAATTGATTTCCGTTAGATTTTGTTAAAGTATGTATGTTCGGGCATGTATGTATTTAGTTCGCAAAATGTATGTGTTGTGTTACGTTATATTTTCTGTTAGGTACTATTTAAGTGTTAAAAAAAATATGTTACATGTAACATTATATGGTAATGGGAAATGAACTGCGAAAATAATAGTCAAGCATTGTTTAATGTTATATAAATATTAGAAATATTAGAAAGAGAAAAAAGAATAGGTAAGTAAATTTATTATGAAAGCAGCCATACTATATTTGAAAATATGATTACATCATTACTACATACATTATAAAAACGCGTTTCTATATTAAAATAATAAGAAAACACAAAATTAGTCCATGTAATGCAGAAAATGTTTTTTTTTTTTCATGTTTGAATGAATAGCGAAGACATTATGTTGGTTTTGGAGATATTTAATATTTTTGAAGATGCTAAAAAATAACTTCAATTTATAAAAATATCAAATAACACCACAGTGGTAAGAAATTCAAAATGCAATTAGGTAATATATAGTTCTGAAATGTAGGTAACACCCAGAAGAAATTGATTTGATGACATATACCTGTTGTACATATTAATACTTTTTTTGTATTACCCACTGATACTATCGAAGCTAAAGTGGAATCATTCTTAAGTATGTATATAAAACCAATTATAATATTTACTGGGTCTTTTACAAAGAAACAAAAATCTGGAATAATTTCAGATACTAAATGCAGCATTTTGACACTAATTAAAAATTTATTGATTTAATAGAAAGAGGGTAGTAGTTAATGTTATATGATTTAATAACATTTTATTCTGGGAATTTTTCTGAGTAGCATAAAAATTCCACAATACTGTACAATGCACAAATTACATTTCGAAATAAAATAAATGCTTAGAACAGAAAAAAGTTCTCAAAAAGTATGTAGTTTTTCATTATATCTGAGTGGTGGCATTTTAAATTTTGCGTTGATTGTAATTTCCTTACTCTAACAATATTTTTAGTAATTTTAAATACCCATTTTTTTTTTACAAAAATTAAAGAAAAACTGTTACTAGGCAAAATTACTGAAGATATAAAATATCATCTAGGACAGGAAAACCATAAATTTTTTAAAAAGTTTTATGTGGTAGATTGTGGATGTGGATTTTTTTTATCTGATTTTTTTTTGTGACTTTAAATTTAATATATTTTCTCATTCCATTGATTCCTTCAGTAGTATTCATACAGTTTATTCTATTCAATAAGTACATTTTGTAAATTCATAAAAATAATTGTACATCGATGGCATAGTATATCTTCACTAGTCCTTTAGATATGGAGACTTGTATTTTTAAAATTTTTCTTAGTTTTGAGCCTGTATTTACAATCCAGGTTAAAGCAAAACAGTGTTTTCGAGTACAGACTGTTAAATTCTGGTAAATCATCTTTTTATTTCGTTAATATAAAAGATTATAAAAAAATGAGTAGGTAGGTGAATAAAATTATTATAAATATTGAATATTTTTCTGTATTTAGTACAGAGGACACTAGAATTAATTAATAATTAGTCAAAATTAGTTAAACTAGCACAATTGTCCAGAAATTTGTGGAAAGTTCTTGATATTCTGAATGTTAACATTACCATTAACATTATTATACCATAATTATTGTGGTATATACTTAGGAACTTAAATTTTTCTAAATGAGAAGAAACTGAAATGGTGCATTTTTTTCAGTTAATTGTATAAATAAAATGATGCCCGGGATATCACATAATAAACTTGTATTTTTGAAATGGAAATAATAGTTGGCTTATAAAAAACTTACATTTTTATAAATATCGGAATTAAAAAAAAATACAATCACAGGCGTTAAGAATTAGTACCTATTTAGAGAGATTTGTAGTGTACCTATAAGAGTTTTAAGTTTTTTCTCAATTTTGAAAATAACGAAGCCTACAAAATTATGGGCGATTATATTCTTGTATCTATGAATATTAAAACGTGAAAATTCACTGAAAGTTCTTCAACGTTTAAGGAAACTAACTAAACCCACTGGGTTATTGCAATTTTCATTCATTCATACAAGTTTTAAATGTTTAATTTGTCAAGAAAATATGTAAGTTCCGTTCCGATGTACGTATGAATTGTTCCGTACAATTATTTGAAAAACGAAAATAAGAACGTCCAAATAGCAGTTGCACACCCAGCGTACGTTTTGTAGCAGCTGATGTACACTTAAGGGGGAAGGAAGGTGCAACTGGTGGCCTTGCACTTGAACCGAGTAATAAAAAAAGAAGCACTTGCATAGTCAAGGTTGACTAGTTTCAGTGTTTGTTTCTTGACCAGTCGCAAAATCTGATGCACAACTACATTTCAATACCTGTCGGAGTGGTTTTCTTTTTACACGACGAAAACTGTTATACACTACTTATTTCTCAAGTTCTATATACGGGGTTCTATACATTAAATTTTGCCTCGTTTTGCACCTTCAAATTAGATTTTTGAGGTGAATAAATTTATTCTACAAAAAACATACTTTTTAATTGCGCCATGCAGTATATTTAATTTATTCAATAGTTTCACTGAAAAAATAAAGAAACCTTTTAGGATTTCCTGGTAGTAAATTTATTTCTATTTATAAAGTTTTAAAAATTTTATGATTGTGTATTTTGCATGGTGTTCCATAACTAGTTTACCAAGCAAAACAGTTCAAATAAGTATGAAAAACCCGAAAATGCTTCCTAATGTAGTTACAATTCCTAAGAGGAAGGTTTTATTCAATATGTTTGAAACTTGTAGGAATAAATATATATGAAATTTTGAAGATCTATTTTATTACCAATAAGATAACTAGATAAGTCCAATTTCTTTTAGATAGTTTTTTTTTTCAAATTTCATTGCGAAATTTAAGATTTTTTTACAAAAGAAATATTCTCTACAGGATTTCGATAGAACGTTTTCGTGTAAAATCCATTTTAATTACCTTATCAAATCACCAAATCGGTTTTCCAATCAGCCTGTAAAACTTCATCACTAGAGTTTGCGTTAAAGATAAGAAAAACGTTTTACTACATGCAAGTTTGAAATTGCTTTCTATACAGGCAGTGGCGGAATTTAGTAAAAGTTCTTTATTCTCAACGGCACTCCTGGGAATTAAAAGTAGTGATCGACTTTCCTGAATTTCTGGGATCTGGTGACCCATCGTATCTCCACCACTGACTGAAGCATTTATTTATAAATCCAACAGATATTCACCTTTAATTAGGCAAGAGACTAGCTTAAATTTCATAATTTTACGCACGCCTATTTTAAGGATTATAAAATAGTAGAATGAAGGTTGGTTTTCCCTCTCCTCTCTCCTAACAAATTTATTGTCTGTTAAATCCATCTCTGTTTCATCACATCCGTTTGTATCTATATATGACAGACATATATTTAATAAATAAATAATTTTATTCGACAGAGGGGAAAATCGACCCTAATAATAGAAAATAATGTATGCGCGATGAAACATTCAAGAACAAATATTTGTAAAGCAGACATCTGACATAGATATCGAAATTAAACAAGAGCCTCTATTTTACATAGAAAGTGATTCTCTTTCGGAATTTTACTTGTTTTTGCAATAGTTAATTAACTAGTGCTCTCTACACGAGCTATACCAAAATTATTTGGAAATTACTATTTATAACATATTACTGGGTAATTAACTTTCTACAGCATGTACCTGAAACAGTCAATATTTGTTTTAAGGCATATTTGGCCCGATCAATATATTTTAGTTTCTAGTATGTTCAGGTCCGAGTTTATTATCTAAAAAAAATACATATAACTTAGGATGGGTTTGCTGGAAGCAGAATGCTTATGTTCAAACTCAATACCTCAATCCCTCGGCCTTAAAAAGTTGTTTTTACGTAATATACTTATTACGACTAATTTTACATAAGCCTGAAATGCACAAATCAAAAAGAGCGTGCACTTGAAGTAGAATGGGATGGAAATGCAGGCAGCAAGTAACCAATAGTAAAGGTGTATAGTCTACCCACTTCAAAACTTTTACATTCCCTGCACTAAGGGCTTAATGATATTGGTTTAGGTACCTGTATTTCATTGATTGGTGATAGAACTTTTAATATCAATTTGACTTGAAAACTGACGCTCTGTCGAAGTACAAGAGAACCTTTCTTTCTTGTAAAAAAAACATAATTTTTAAATTTTGTGATAAAACGTGAAATAAAAAAGTGTTGACCTATTTCCAAATCAAATTTTAGAACCTATCTTGTTAGGAATAAAATGCTAGATTTATAAAATTTTATTTATTTATCCCTAGAAGTTTCAGAGATGCTGAATAAAATCCCTTCGCAGGGTCTCACCTTCAAGAGATTATAGCTTCTTTAGCATTTCTGGGTATAGGTTCACTTGAAGTTTTTTTATTCTTTATTTTCTTCACGTTGGTAATTAAATTTCCATAAAATTAAAGCAATAAGATCAAGTTGTGTACATTGAAACACAATATTTTGTTTCATCGGCTGGATCGGTGTAATTTTTCACGACATTCAACCAATCAGCGATCGGATTATCTCGAGCGTATACGTAAAGGTTTGTCATTGTTCATTGTAAACGAATCATTAATATTGGTATTATAACGCCAGGATTTAGGGAATTTTCGTTACCAGTACCGATCGTGTAATGTTGGGTTGCCTAAGCTCGGCAGTCACGTGGCTTGTAAACATTTGTGAAAGCTCTACTCGTATATTAATGAGTTATCATTTAAAGTATAATAAAAACAAGTGTTAAACCAAAATTAGTACTATTGCGTTGTTAAATATTAAAAATACTCAACATTCGCCAATAAATAAGAACTACTACGGTTCTACGGACTTCATTTTCTTATTGTTAGTAAATTTAATAAAGTTGGATTTATGATCTATGTATGTAATTAAATAACTTACTCAATTTCTTTGGTCACCATACGAAAACCGCTTTTTTCTAACAAATTCAGCGTAGCAAAAAAATTATTTATAAATATTTCGACTCATCAAGATTATCATTAACACAGTGACATAAAAAAAAGGATCAACATCTGTTTTCACGTAAATGGTACTTTTAGTAAATGACCTTGAAATTTGACTAGACGGTAAGGTACGATCATAAAAAATATATTTGTCGAATGATAATAGCAAATATTTTTATTTGCACTGTCTGCAATAAGCACTTTATTAATGATTTCGGAGAAACGAGTTTGGAATAAAAATCTAGTTTTTTGCTCGTGCATCATATACTCCTAAGATAGATATTTACGGTTTATTTTTAGTTCTGATGTTTTATTTTTAGTTTTGATCCAGTTCTGATGAACAAAATGTTTGTAGTTTTATCATCTTTTTTTTAATATAAAATAAATTAATCATTCAGTGGCGTCTAATATCCCGATTTTTAATAAATAACTGAATTTTCTCGTTCTTCTATTCTGGCATGATTTATAAGAATGTTGAAAACAAAACAAAATACTTTCTTAATTTTCATTGCTAGTTTTAAATGACCACTACTAAACCCATTTATAAATAGCTTAAAATGTGATCATCTTTATTAATTTTTTCGTAACAAATTGTGGTTGCAACGATATGAGCATACCTATACAATCAGTTTACTATTGGAATTTTGGAATTTGTTTAGGCATAACGTTTATTATGCGGGTACATTTACTGGTTTAATGTTTAATATAGTAAATAACTGTTTTTGTTTTTAAGAATATTTTAAAAATATTAGGTACTACTTTCACCCTTAAAACATTTACAAAATCATTCCAGTCGCCATATGATTATAAAGTAATTTTCCCTTTTAAATTTCTATTTTTTTTATCGTAAACAGGCATCTATCTTTTTAATCTACATAACAGTAAGTACATATAAATATGTAAACACTGAACGTTTGTAAACAACGCCTTTTTGGATATATACCTTACACTTATTTGTCTCAGAAGTAGGTAAATGTATTATAAAGTACATACAGCATTATATTTCATGAATTCAGTTCAGATGAGGCAAATGAGTACAATATCTTCAGAATTGTAATAAAAAATAGATGTAGTAATAATACAGAGTAACGAACCGATTGTTTAAACTTAAAAAATCAAGCAGGGTCCTTCTACTTTGATGAGAATCGATTTTTTTCATTTGAAATAACATGTTTACCGAAAAAAAATAAAAATAAAGGAAATATTAAACATTTAAATTTGATGATAATACGTCATATACGTTTAAGGCATTCGTATTATCGTAACTAAAAACAAACATTACTCTAGTAAACAAATTTAACAACAATAAGGATATTTGACGTAATTATACGATCTGTTAAATTTTACAAATACAGATAAAATTATATAACGCAAATGATAGTAATTGGTAAATACAAAGCAAATAAAGCATAACAATATTTTTACACATGTTGACAAAGTTCAATGTCAATTGAATAAAAAAATGTAATAATTTTGGGACTTCTGGTAAAAGAAGTGTATGATTTATTCTTTAATGGAAACTTAAATCCTGGTTCAAGACTCGTTAAAAACACGTTGAAACGGTTTGATATACGCAAAATTTGTGTATTCTTACTTATTTTTAGTAGAAAAAAATCAGTACAAAAATAACCAAATAAAATTCAATTCAGATATGTACATTTCTAGATTTTAAACAATATGAAAAAATGTAATATCTAAATTAATAAAGTGAAAGAAAAATATTTCATATCTGAAGTAAATACAACATGAATGTTATAAATAGATAAATACATACAGAAAAATAAATATTCACATCCGTTGCACTAATTAAGAAAAAACATTTTAAAATTAAAAGAAATGCACATTGGTTTTGATATTCAATTATGCAAATAAACATTTTATTTCTGAATCACTTTGGGTTCTACGAAAAATTATATTGTTTGAAAAAATTAAATTTAGTAACTTTCAATTAGATTGCCGCAAAGTTTCTGAAAATATATTGTAGTCATTTTACAATATGTGTATTTCTGGAATGGCTTATATAACTAATTTTAATGAACATTTGGTATATTTCACACGAATGTTTAATTTGATTTTATTACTAATAGGATGAAAATAAATTAAGTTAAGATTCGTTATTAATTAATGTGAGGTACCTAACTAAAATGTGTCCAAATGTTTTTGTAATATAAGATTCTTAATATCACTGTAAACCCGCTTAAAATTACGGAAATTAAGTCTGTGTTCGCTGAAATATTCAGAATATTATTTTAGACATAGAATAATGTAATATTTTATTTGGTTCAGATAAATACGCCTATATATGTTTTCTTTTGTATTTTAAAAAAGATTTAAAACTAATTATTACAACGTATGTAACTTACGGATTTATCTGTCATTATACAAGATTTTATCCATGAAATTTTGAAAAAATACACTTCTAAATTAACAAAATAACTGCAGAAAAAGGAATAATGATTATAATGCCGGAATAATAGCTCTGACTTGCTTTACATCTTGATAACAAATGATGTGACGCACTTTTAAAATTTCAGATTATGTATACTTGTATAATTGTACAATTCATATAAAAATATGCACTGGTATTTAAAGTAGACGCGTATGCTATAGCGTCAGAGAACACTTATTTCGGATTTCAACCAAGATATGTAACGTAGGTACTACTATCTAATTGATCAGAATCTGGGCGTTTTTAAGTATGTAAGTAGGAAATTAGATAGATATACAGACTGTTTCACAGCTAGTCCCAAATTTTCAAAAACTAAAATTCGTGCATGTAGATACAAGAGTTTTACCTAATACAGAACGGTTGTTTATAAAATAATCTTTCTTGTGCGTTTTTCTTATTCGTATATTGAATAAGATATAAAAGATAACTTTACATATATCCATCATTAATTTACATCCATAATTTAAATTTCTATAAAGATAAAATTAATAAAGTGGAGAACAATAATTGGTTTCGTGATTTTTTTTTTAAATTAGCTACTAGACTGTGAGACTATTACAAATTTTTAAAGTTGCAAAAATAAATTCTAGGAACTGATTAACATACTATTAACATTTTGTTTTTTTTTTACAAAAATTAATTAAGGAGGGAAGAGAAGAGAGAAAATATTATCTGGGAATTTATTACATCAGTATAACTTACGAGAATTATTAAACTAATAACAGATAAAGTTACATAATGAAAATCTTCATTTGTTTGTTTAAAAACTAAATCAAGCATGAAAGTTTCTGCGTATAACCTTACCAGATAAAATATAACAAATATATAACTGGATGAAGTAATCTGTCAGATCTTTTTACAAATTGCAACCATTTATGCAAAATAGTTTCAGATTAGTTCTGTTAGTATTAATAATGAACAATAAATATTTTTTTAGAAAATATACGGAAATATTATTTTTACTAATTAAATATCCTTTTATTTTACCTTTTTTATTTGATTTTGATAAGCCGGTAATTCTCAAAAAAATACAATATATTAATAAAATTAATACGTTCAGTTTTATGAGGATGAAGGAGGACAACATATATTTCTGTTTTAGAGCTGCTTAAAAAGAAGCTAAAAAGGGTAAAGATGGGATAATGTAGGAATAACGTTCATTTTCAATAGAGCATGGTAAAAAAAGTAAAAGCAAGGTAAAAAGGTATATCTCTAAAGACAATTGATTTTCAATTTTCCCAATGATTTGAAAACTTTTTTTAGGACTTGTACAAATTATGCTAATATTAAAGTAGTGGAAGTCCTATCAATAGCTTGTTTGGTGATAAATCAATAATAAAATTTATATTGTTATTTCTGTAATATTCTGCACGAGTGTAAGCGATCAAAGAGTATAACAATCAATGTTTCTATTTTTATCTAACGTTATTAGTAATATTCCAAAAGTATTAAAATACTGCAGAAAATATTATGAGTAGGTTTTATAAAAATACTACAGTTATTATCTATAATACTACAAAATTGATATATTCCTATTAATCGCATAATAGTGAACACAATGTAGCAAAGCAAATCTGTAAAAAAATTAATATTTACACTAATCGCTGAACACGGGTCAGCGAATTTGACCAAATCTAATTAATAATAACTTAATTAATAATAATTTAATTATATTCAAGATGGGTAGCAAAAATTCGAATTTAAAGTTAAAAATATTAGTTTACGATTACACAGTGACATAACTGTTTACATTTAAATTTACTATTTTTTGCCTATACAATCATATTCGGATTTTCCTATATCTATGTCTTAATTACTGCCTATAAAATTAATAATTAATTAACTTTTAATGGCTGCGTCAAATCAAAAGTTGAATAAACCAATTGATGAACGTATAAAAATTCATTTATGTAGGTACTTACTCAAATAAAATGAATTAGTATATAGTTGAACTGATTGCAATATTCAAATAATTTCAATGTTTGTTAAATAGTTATTAGCAGCGACGCTGCGACAAACATCTAGGACTGATTCCACTCGCCACGACAAACAAGAGTAACGATTATTATTAAAAGAGATCTACGATTCGTCAAAAGTAAGTACAAAAAACGTAGTTTTTGATTAATTACTTAACAATCGTTGAAGATATAGACATGTTACATAGATGTCGAAAAAGTTATTAGACATCACAGAACATTTTCTTTTAAGATTTCTACAATTTCCAAATTCTCTACTCTTGAAAGGCTACATCTGTTGTATTATTTTTCATCTATTATAACGATCTGCTGCTAAAAATTCAGCTAACTTTGTCATGGTTTTTGCACTTTTAACCGCCAACAACAGATTTATTTTGAAATGGTTTATTGATATAGAAAAGATTTTTTGAGACGGCCTAGATCCTAGGTGTTAAAATTTATGAAAATTTTTTTGAAATATGTTTGATATTTGATGCTGAGCGACTTAACCAAGTAAAGGTAAAAATTCACTTGGGTTTTTATACGATTATATCAACCAGGGATGGAGATACTGAAAGAAATTGCAATTTGAATTACGTAATCATTGAATGCCCCGAAAAGAAAGAACCCCGCACTTTTCTTATAAAAAAGTGGTTTCAGTCAAATTAGCTGAAATTTTTAAATGTTACAGCTGTTAACCTGCAGATCAAAAGTCTCCACTGGCGCAATATCCAAAAGTTCATAGTTTTCGAGTTACGTTGACTTTGAAGCAATAATTCTTACTTAAATTAAATGTAGATATCTACGAAAAATATTTATTGCAAACAATTTGGCAATGGAAATTTTATTATGTATGATTTGTATTGTACAGGGATTGTCTAAAATATTTGTCCAAGAAAGTAATTTAAACATGAAAAATCTTGTGCAATTTCGGCTACCCTCAACTACTTTTTTTCTATTTGGAATAAACTATATTTCTTATCAATTTTGAAGTGCCTGTGTCTTAAGAAACAAAGTATTTGTGGACGCACCTCAATATAAGCATTTCTTTCAACTTTTGATGCAGAATTGGTATAATTTGCTCAAGAATTTTGGTTACATCTTATACAGATAAAAAATAATGTAGGTGTTGCTTATGAAAGATTTAAAAAAATGCAAACTCATCTAAAATTAAATTAAATTAAAAAATAATCCGTAGACTTTTGTTGATTTAGTAATCAATTTTGACAAAAACCTATGTGTCTATCCTTAAATCGGTCAAATTCTTATAAAGACATCTCATTAATCTCGTAGATACAGTTAAGTAAGATTTAAATAAACAGATATCATGATACAAAAACTAACATATATGATATTGCACATACCATGTTCTGAGGTCACGTGGAGAGTAAATAGCGATTTGCGGATACCTATTGTCCAGTGCCTTATAATGCTAACCTATCTTTATAGCTTGATTTTCCTGTGCTCTCTGAAGTGGTGTAAACTTCATGTATGTATTGTATGATTGATCTATGAAAAATTTTATTCCCGTGGTGATTACTGACATTATTGCCTATTAATAAGAACTTCTTGAAATGCAATATTCCTTTAATAAACATATTCTACTAGTTCCAGAATTTGTGCAAGTTATTTTAGAATATCGAACCATATTCGTAATTTGCTTTAGAAGTAAAATTTAAAAAAATAAAAGAGCTATCGAATGATTAATAAAACAGTCGAGCCCTGTAAATGTTCACCAAACAAATATGTTACACTGCTGCAATACTGAAGGGAATGCAATTATTTTGATATTAAAACCATTTTTTATTAAACCATAAACTTTATTACATCGCTTTCGACATAATCGACCATGCGAACCGATTTTAGTTCAGAAGAATATCATATCTCCTAATCTTTGTACTACTCGTAATTGTTAAGTACATTTTTAGATAAGTGTATTAATTGTGGTGACTGGTGAGTGTCTAACTTTTCGGATAATAATCATCAAATCAAACAAATGTCTTCTAAATCAAATGGAACGAGTAGGAAGAAATTCCAAAAACTTCCTTTAGTATCTCTACATGGATGCGGAAACTAGATATAGGCAAATTGGAAAAATTTCCATGGGTACGACTAAAAATATTTCTGTTATGAACACGAATATCTAATCTTTACGTGTTCCTAATGCTCAGAGGATCGTCAGTCGGCTTGGCAACCGGCTTATTCAAGATCAAGGCCGGCGCGAATGCAGCCCGGCCTGGCCTTCCTTGCATCGCATCGGTGCATCGCCGTGCCTAACGATAACGAAAATCCTCGTTTCTCGTGTTTGGGGAACATCTGTTTCGACGTTTTTACGGTCTCGGTTCGGCGACACGAGAACCAGTCCGCCGAATAGGAAATTGCAACATTAAGTGCACAAAAGTCAACGAAATTTGTATTCGTAAATATGGATGCCTTGCCAGAGACGTAATAAGGGGTGTCGAGTGTGGGGCTGTTCAACCAGCAGCTGATACTTTGTCAGACATATGTATGCTAAGAGAAATTAGGAGGGGGTAAATGATCCATATCACTTACGCGCGGAGGTGAAGCGAAGCGTACGGCGGTAAATTCAAATTATATAGAAATGAGTACATTACCATAGACAACATTAGGAAAACAATTGACAACATACCTACATAGGCCTAACCAACGAATTCTAACCACTAGAAGGAGCTTTGTGTATTCTTATACATGTGTTTTAACTGTAGCAAACATCTAAACAGAGAACTACCTAATAAATAAAGATAGATAGTGTCAAATGTAAACAATGAGACACAACGGCAGTAGCGTACTGTCAAAAAACGCAAAATATTAAAATTTACAAAATACCAATACCCATTTGAAAGGATTACTCATTTTATAAATAATTTTTACATATTGGTGATATAATGAGACGGTAAAAATTGAAGTAAAATTAATAAATTGTTCTTACTATACCTACTCAAATTGTTTTGACTGATTAATTAAATGCTTTTATCCAACACTTGTATATAGTGATACTATAATTTCTTTGGTTTTAAAGAAATAATGTGGCCTATAAGCCACTAGTGAGTTATAAGTCATAAGTCACTAGTGACTTATAGAAATCATAAAAAGACAAATGTTTGGTTTATTTTTCTAGTTTTTATTAGAAAACCAATTTGAAACAGTAATAAGTCAACAAATAACCTAAAATGCTACAAACTTACAATCTACCTACTTATTAATATTAACATTAACATTTATGGCCGTAATTTGATATTTGAAGGAGCACCATCAAAAGTAACAGAAACTATTTTGATACCTAATTCATTTAAAAATTCTAAATTTTTTTTTAACAAATTAGCATTTTCTCCACCACTTAAACCGTTTGTCAAGAAGTACCCAACAGGTATTTTCCAATGACTATTTATAGTTACAACCATAAAAACAAGGGCTTCCTTAGCTTTTGGAATTTATCTCCATATACTTCAGTGCCGACATCAACATATCCAGTGAATCGTTTCCCATTCCACTCAACACTTTGCATTATAGAAGTTTCGTGAAATACCAAATTGCCCAAAATTTCACTGTTTGTTTCTCTTACTTTCATTTTAATAGCAGCCAATGCTTCATTTGTAAATCCAGGTGTTCCATCTGTAGATCTGTACCACTTAGAAATTGTTTTTGTATGTGGCAAAGCCATGTTAAAACTTCTTGCATAATTATAAGCATCTGTTGAATAAAAGCTTAACGTTAAGGCAAACGACCTAAGCTCAGGTGAATACTTTTTACGAGATTTTCATTTTCTTGATCTTTGACATATTTCACCTAATATTCCAGGTGCTGATTCCTAAAATTACATATTGTTTACAGACAGAAAGAATAAGTATTTTTCAACTTACATGAATGATACATTGAGCAGTTTCTGTTGTCATATTTCTTTTTCAAAAATTTCAGAAGAGAATTAAGGCTATAAATTCTGGCTTTTAGACGACTCTTTGCCTGCTGCAGACTTCGGATCTTTATTGTTTGCATCTTTTTCTTACAAATACTCCAATTTTTTCTTGCTCTTTTTGGACTATCCACGTCAGAAGAATGACATTCTCTAAAATATCGTGGATAAGGCCTTTTCCTAAAAATTATGAATTATCTATTCCATATGTATTTTATATAAACACTTACGGTAGTGTTTATATAAAACAAAATGGTAATATATAAATAGGTAACAGGTAGAATTTTCTTGGTATTTTTTAAAATGTACTGAATAAAAAAAATGTTAGATAGGTAAGCAGTTAGCAAAATTATAGGGTATTAGTTGTAGATACTATACAAAGGATATATAATTTATTAATTATGTTTTTATAACATACTTCACGTTTATAATTTTATTACGATTGGGTGAATCCATTCCTATTTCTGATGCAGTTAATGTTGATCAATGTTTTGGTACGGTGTCACCAAATTTCAAATATATTTCAGAAAGATCTTAGCCTTATTTGTAGTAGATAACAAGCCTGATTGAGCACTCAGTGTCGATGACGATGAACATGTGGATATATTTTCTTGTTGCGGCAAGTGCAATGACTGTTCCGTAAGAACATCATTTAGAGAAATATTTTCCATATTCGAACTGTCTGATCTATAAAAATTAAGGTACTAGGTAACTGTAAAGGCTTTTTACTTGTATATTTTAATCAATATAAAAGTTATTTTACCAGGTATAAGTAGAAGCTATTATTGGAATAGCTATCTCTCACAAGTACTTCATACCTGATGGCTTTGTCAGAAATTTATTAATTGAAAAATGATCAGAACAAACAAAAATGTTGTCGGTAATATTGACATCACCTAGGGAGAGCTTCCACAAGTTTCTCCGTTCCAGATTCTTAGGAAATCTAAAAAATACAGGTATTACTCATCTCATAATATACTTATAATATGTATTACTGATGAAACAGGAAAAAATAAGTTGAACAATTAAAAAATATCTCTTTTCAATAATTTAGATAATGATTTAGTCAGTATTTTATCACTGTGCTAATTAAGTACTAAAAAAAGATAATGAAGCTTACCAGCAATTAGGCCATGCTTGGCCCTTTTTGCCTGCTAACTTACACTACCCTCCACCTTAACAATCACAAACATCCATGGTACGACAGGAAAATTCGAAAGAATTTTCCTGCCGCATGCGGGATTCGAACCCACTACGGTTTTGCCGCACAGCCCTGGCTCGCCTCTGTAGGCAAGCCTTGGCCGCTTCGGCTACCGCCGCGCCCTAATTAAGTACTAAATGTAAAATGTAATTCCTCAAACGCCGCCCATGTTGCTTTTTTACTTACCTGTCAAAAGACCGCTGCTCGCCCTTTTTAAATAAAACTTTACAAATAACACACTTTCTAACCATGTCTTAGCACTAAATAAATGTCCATACATAAAAACTACACAACAATAAGAGGAAAATGCCACACTAAACACAAATAAACTCAAATACGTTAATAGCGGCTACATATTTTTCCTTTGACAGATGTCATCGACAATCATCGAAATGCGGACGTAGGCGGGAATATTAATTCGACCAATAGAAATTTGTGTCTCCTGAAGATCTGATTTATTTATGTACATTCGCAAACAAATACATCCAAGCTCCTTCTAGTGGTTGTGGTTACAATTCGTTGGGCCTAACAATATAATGGTGGCAAATTTTCAAATACCGTTCGGCTTTCATGTTTTTAAATAAACGCATGTACTGTTTGGACAGTGTGGACCACTTTGGTGATGCATGTATTGGTACCTTGGAAACCATAAGAGATATATGTAGACCGGGAGATATTAGACTGAAGATCGACGACGTCTTTCTTGTTTATGCCTCTGAGAGTACTGAAAGGTAACCGAGAGACAAGTACAATAATAGTATATTATTCAACGAGCGTATAATGATGGGTATTATTCACGAGGTGAAGTTTACGGCCACGAGCCGCAGGCGAGTGGCCTAAATCACCGAGTGAATAATAGCCATTATACGGGAGTAGAATACTATATTTTATCCACGACTACTAAATATTTTTGTTGTTTTTTTTTTTTTGTTTTTAGTTCGTTTTTTAACACAATTTAACGCAAAATATCAAAACACTGAGAAATCTATGCACACAAACAATAATGTTGACAGGTTTGAGTCAAATTTGTTTTGTTTTAAAAGCTACTTAGATTTATGAAAAGTTTCGAAAAACATGGTATGGTAAGAAACAGATATACGACACGCACAAACGAAGTCGCTGATGGCTCAGTGTAGATGCTCCTTCCCTTCCAACCGCGGGTCCCGGATTCGAATCTGGTCTAGGAAAATTCACTTTTTTAAATTTTTTTTTTATATGTACAGCACTGAATTGAAAATATTTAGTGGTTTACACGATAAAATTTTAAAAACCGATTGATTGTAGCAGAACAATATAATATTATAGCTAAATCAAGGAAGCATCTGACAGTAGTGATTAATGACTCATTAATCACTGCCGTGATTAATGGGTATTAATAAGGTCGAGCAAACAGACGTATAATGGGTACATTATACAATAGTCGTGGATAAAGTAAGATGGGCTGCGGGACACCTTTGTGAAAATTCAATTTTCCTTTTCAAAAAAATAATGTGTGCAGCGACGTATTTCTCACTTATGCCATGTTCATAAGTTGAAGAGAAGTATCGATTTTCTCACAAATTTTTTTTGGCACAAGTGTCGCAAGGGACCTAAAAATGGAAAACTGTAAGAAAATGTGAAAAACATCTTTATTTCTTCAATTTCTTTACCAATTTCTCATTAATGCCAAATAGAAATATGACATTATTATATTCGAAAAGCTTGTAAAAAATATTGGCATAAGTCCTACTAAGGACTAAAGAAAATAGGGCTTTTGAAAAGCTGCGGAAAAAGAAAATTAAATTTTCACATAGGTGTCCCGGCGGGCACATCGGTTTTTTCCATAATCTTACTTGTCTTTAATGTATCTTTCAGTACCCTAAAAGGTATAAATGAGAAAGACGTCGTTGAACTTCTACGAGTTACTCCCGGTCTAATAGAAAAATGGTTAAATGGGGAAAGGTATAGATAGTTCTGTTGCTAACTTAATGGCGCTTGCAGACCGGTCCTAACTCTTCAGGTTTTTGAGTTATTTTGAAAAAAGTAATGTGGCGTTTTCGAAAATCTGTAGTTTTTTATTTACAGGAATTTTTAAAATCTGAACACTTTTTCTCGGCAAAAAATGTCAAAAACAACCTCAAGAATCAATATTTTAATATTTTTAATAAATCTGACAACACCGCATAATTTTTCGGTACTATTATAGAATAGCCTCAAATTCTTGTAAAACCTTATCATTAGCGTTGAGTGAAAAAAGAATACGAAGAAAAATGTAATATGCTGGAGTGCTTTATTGAAAATAATGGAAAAGCAACTGTGGCTTTAAATTTTTCTAAATTTATTACGAATTTGAGGATGTTTGGAGGTTTTGAAAAGGTACATGCTAAGAACTAAATATGATATAGAGATAATAATAACTGGGGCAATCAAATAGATTATTTCAACAACAACCCAATATCATCAACAAACACCATGTAATAGGGAAATAAACATAGACATTTTTCTACTTAACATGTGGCCATTACTATCATTTTTTCACTCAACGCCATGACATTAATGATAAGCTTTTACAAAAATTTAAGACTATTCTATAAAAGTTTCTAAAAATTATGCAGCAGTGTTGCCAGATTTATTAAAAATATTAAAAATAAAAAAGTTGCAGAAGATTTTCGAATAAGCCACATTTACCTTTTTTTTTAAAGTAACTCAAAAACAAAAACAGTCTAAAACTTTCCCCATTTAACTATTTACCTATCTCTTATAGTTTCCAAGATATCAACACATGCATCACCAAAATGGCCCCACACTGTATACAATTATGTCAAGTTGAATGAATAACTTGTATTATTTGCTCTTTTCTAATTGCCTATAAGACGCTTGTTGAAAATTTAGATCGATTAAACCTAATTTTTCTATAACATTTTAAGTAAACTGATTGTTCATGAAATATTTTTAGTAATAATTAATTAAAAACTATTAGAATAGAAGTAATGCTCACATTATTTTCAGTCTTTACAGAATAATACCATTATTCTGTTAAGAATATTATTGTACTATTACTTAACTAAAACAGAAAAGACAAATACACACAGAAAAGTATACATGATTTTTGTTTATTTACTGTAAATAAAATTTCTGTGAACATATTTTAATAAAATACAAGTGACATATATTTGAATTTAAAACAGATTATATTCAAATTGTAAGGAAAAATATTAATTACACATTTAGCTCCTTTTCGGGAGCACCCAATTTCGTAGATACATAATAGAAAGTAGATAAAAAAATAGAAAGATGGCAAGAGCTTTGCTTTTGCATGAATTATAAATCTACTGTAAAATATACAAACCGAGAGTTAAGCTTTATAATATATCACTAAAATTATTACCTCCTTGGAAACAAAATACTCATGTATAAACGAAAAAATATTTTTAAATCAAAATTGTATGAACTACAAAGTAAATATTAATTTTACAATATTCTTAAATATAATAAATTCAATATCTTTGGCAATGTTTTATCTGAGTTAGAAATATTACAACCTAATTCTGCAGCCATTCTTGGAAGAGCTTCTTGATAATACAAACCTAATTCTGCAGCCATTCTTGGAAGAGCTTCTTGATAATACATCATGATATGATATGGGATTAATTACGAGATTATGATGATATTAATTAATCAAATTACATAGCTACCATGTTCGCCAGATCTTACACCGTTAGATTTTTATTTGCTTGGTTCTTAAAAAACTCAATGTATAGCTTGCTGAGAAATTCAAGAGACTATTATTCGTAAAATTACTAACAATACCCATGACAAAAATGTATTTAATATGAAAAAAAGAGCCAATCGAGGAGTCAATATGTGTTTACCAGTCAACAGACAATATATTGAACATTTACTATGAATAATTTTGATTTTAACGATTGACTTTATGTCATATATGTTACTTGTATTTTCCTTATTATGGACTTTTTTGTTGCAGGTTGGATATACTGAAAATTTTTAGTTACAGCATTGCACTACGCCCAAATAGGAATGCCCCCGGCTGGCACCATCGAGACAACACAAAATTTTTTATACGTGTAGGAAGCCTCCTACATATAAAACAATGTTGCGTTATTAATGCATAAGACTGACTGCATCAAATTTGATGTAAGTAAAATTGCAAATTTATTTATCGAGCAAAGTGAAATAACACGTTTTTTTTATACTTGAAATATGAGAAAAATGTACAAAACTTTATAATTTATATTTATAAATTTATTTTAAATAATAGCTATTTATGATATACGGTAGTGATTAATGACTCATTAATCACTGCCGTGATTAATGGGTATTAATAAGGTCGAGCAAACAGACGTATAATGGGTACATTATACAATAGTCGTGGATAAAAATATTTTCCCTCTATTTCACTGTAATAGTGGACCTGGACATACTGTATATGCTCTGTGCACATCTTTACAAGTTCATCATATCTTCACCCACTAGCAACAGCAAAAACAGCAACCGCCTAAATATAAAGCAATAATTTAGTAAAACAACCTAGAATAAGCGAATGAAAAATCATCATCTGGTTGTTGATTTCTTGTATCCAATGTGTTTGTTTTATAAACGTAGTCAACTTGTGATATTTTCTAATATCTTCAGTTTTGTATATGTTTAATTCCCTTTGAGTATTAAATACTTCTCCCATATAGCTGAGGACTTGTATTTTCGTCACTAAATAACGTGTCACAGATTGCAATTTTATTAACAAATATTTGGTAACCAACTTTTTGTAAAAAGTACGGCAAAAAGACTTCATGTGAATTTGCTTGTACTCCATTCTCTGTCCTCAAGCTTTGATAACGAATATTCCTTGTCACAACTTTAGGTATTGAAAGAAGTAATCCCAATGATACAACTTCGACGTCTAATCGAAAATTTTCTGGCAAAACTCCATCACGTTCTAGACACGTCATAGTGAAATCAGAAATTATGTTATTTNGTTGTTGGTGAATTCTATTTAAACTTTTTTAGAAAGTATATGGCACTCCGGCCACCCAACGCTGACCATAGACGACTTTTTCTTAAATATATGAAGAATAAATGTGTGAAGAATCCAGTCGGAATTAACATGTTTGGTAAAATGCCTGCCGACATTGCAGAGTTCTTGAATCTACCAAATCCTCAACTCTACACCGGACACTGTTTTCGTCGTTCATCGGCGACATTGTTAGCAGATTCTGGTGCAAATCTTACTACCATCAAGAGACATGGAGGATGGAAATCTTCGACGGTAGCTGAAGGCTACATTGAAAATTCACTGGAACAGAAGAAGGAAATTGCGTGCCAAATACTTCCTACTGCTGCAACTACTAGCAAGACCACCAGTACTACCAGTAGTATTTCTACAGAAAATAGATGTGTCACACATGTTGACAGTAAAACCAACTTAAGTATGATGACTCCGCAGGGAATTACAATTTCAAATTGTTCTAATTTTACTATAAATGTTAATAGTAATAACTAGTTAAAATGTTGGTTTGTACTTATTTAAAATAAAAAGTTGTTCATGTGTTTGTTAAAACGTTTTATTAATTTTCAAAACAAAATTTAAATAAACTTTGATTTACTTTTAACACTAGTGTTAAAATTAACTTACTTTTAACACGCGTGTCAAAAAATGACATTTTTAACATCAAAAATGACAATTAAAAAGCCCACTTTTAACAGTTTTGTAGAAAAAAGTAATTATTTTTATTTTGTGATTATCCTTACTAGGGATATTTTTTACCATTACTATTTTACTATCATTTATCATTATGATTCGTTAATAATAAATAAATTTATTTTTAAAAATAGTTTTTTGGTTGCACATTCCATTAGTGTATAAACACCCCCTCCACCAAAAATAAAATATTACAAGTGGGGTTTGAGCCCCTCAACCAAAGCACTCCCCCCTCCCTCCCTTCCGTAGTCGGCGCCTGTGTGAAGTAGGAGTGGTTTAGATGAAATAAGACATATTTGAAAAAATTTGTATTCAAATAATTCATTCAAATTAAATCAGATTTAGTAATTGCTATTCGTCTAAAATATAGTTTTGAGGCTTGTATAACTGCTGTACCTACGTCTTTGTCAACTCTTTGTTTTATTACCATTTATAACTATCACAGATTCTAAGGATCAATATAAGATCATCTAACTAAACTCTATTCAACTTCGTTTGGCCGTTAAAAAGCAAAAGTTTTCTTCTTTTTTTTTTTTAAATGCCTCGCCGGATTATTATTATTACACATACGGGAAAAATATCCCCTCTTCTACCCTAATTAGCTCATGTTTTTTTGTACACTACCCTAAAACAGTTCTGATTTTACTATAGAGGTAAGTAAGAGCTTTCATTTTAATATTCTTCTCTTTTCAGTTTTATTGTGCTCCTAACGATATTCCCGTAAATCATTATTTTAACAGTCATCATTCACAATTTTCTAATAAAAATCTAATACAAAAGAAAATTTAATGAATTACCCTCTCATTTATTTGACGATAAAAATGAAATAGTGCTTTATGAAGATAGTAATTGAGTGTTCTTCGAAAACATTGCAAATGTTTATAAATTAAGTCAATAATATTATTAATAATAATAATAATAATAATAGAAATAAAAATAATAATACCTCTCAAATAGGAATAAATAAATACACAAGTAGAAGTTAAGTACTTTGTTTCAATTCAAGCTGCAAATCGTAGAATTCAAGCTTTCAAAATCGTAGAATTGGTTTTATATCTTGTCTTTACAGTTGCCAGAAAAATAGTTCTATGTCCAAATTTCCACAAACTACCGTCATCCGACGTGATCATTTGATATGAAACATTTTGTATTTTTTCTATAAATTCTTTTAAAAAAAGAATTATTAAAAAAAGGAGAAAGTCACTACATTGCAATAACTGCAAATTATTCAAGAAAAATTCTTTAGATGAATATCGATTTCAATGTAGTATATATAGCACAATACATTATTGGTCTCATTAAATAACGCACTGTATAAAAGTGCACCCAGACTAAACAAAGTCAGAACTTTGAGGCAAAGAATTCTAATAAGTAAATATTTTTCTGAATGCAGCACCCAAAAATAAAGTAATCACTATAAAAATAAATCTTATTCTGCGCTATTAAAAACCACGAAATAAGCTCTCACTTAAGCTTTATCGATTTTTATTACAGGTAACTTTTATTTTTAGTTTTCCTAACTTTTCCATCGACCGACCTTGACGAAGGGCAAGCCCGTTGTTAAGTTTACATCAGTTGGACATATCGATAAATATTTGCGTGAGGATTGTTTAGACTAAAAAATCATGTTGCACTCTATGTGATCCGAATCTATCTAGAATACTCCTCCTACGTAGCCAAACAATATCGTTAATGCGCAGCAAAGGAGCGCTGTTATTATGATGTCATCTGACCTACCGCAATAACTAATTTCATGTCTAGGATCCTTAAAAAAACAACAGACGAATTTAGAATATTTGTCGCGCTTGCTGCAAATAAAAATAAATTTGTCTGTAAGTATTGTTCGGCGATTGTCCAGATCACCTATTTATGGGTGTGGGTGAAGTTCTATTATTCGTTACGCTTATCTGTAATATTAGTCCGTAATTTCATTTTGTTCAGTTTTATAAGGAACTGTTCATGTCCATTTTTAATAAGAAAACTGTTTTATATTTTATGTTTATAACATTATGCACACTCTTCACTTATTTCAACTTAGAGTTAGAACTCTGCAAACGTTGACATATTCGTTGATGAAAATGCAATTGAAAATACATATATACGAAATATAGTTCTCCAAAAAATTAAAACGTATGCTAATGATTTTTTAGACACTTGATGATTACATTATATTTAACACTGCATTTACGACAAAAATGTCCATAGATTTTGATAGATTTTGGGAACGAATGGTTAAGCTAATATTAAATTTAAAAAAGTGATCGAACTCGACTCGACGGCTCTTTTAGCCTTCTTCAACCTCCTGTATTCCAAAAACCGATGGGTTAGATCTTCAGTTATTATTAAGGCTCCAATAAAACGATTTTTGTAATAAATGTGCCCCAAATGCACGAGATGGTTTATCCCATGATTTGTACCGAATTTATTAACAGTAACAGTAAGTTACTTATCTATATGATGGTGACTAACATTTTATACGCGACTGTACGAATACGACGTGAGTAAAATGTTGCACCACCTTCATTACACAGAAAATAAGCTTTTAACGTATCTACCATTTCTCTAATATTTTAAATTGCCATATTTTACTTGGATACACCATATTCACTAAAAATATTGGATAAATATACTTAAAGATTTTTAGAAGAAAAGCACCGTCGCGTCCCGTCCGTAAAAATATCAAATTGACACAAAGACGTCAATATGTCAATAATTATTGTAGAGATCGAAGAATCACAATTTAAGAATACAACTAGACTCACGATCAGATTACTGTTGTAAAATATGAACACACAAAATGTCGTTATTATTAATATATGTATACTAAATAATAAGGCAAATATATAAAATAATAAAAATGTTAAATATTAAAGTTAAAAAAAATAAGTAAAAGTACTGACCATGTTAAAAACATATCATTACGTGCTAGAAGCTTATTATTTTAATAGTAACCTGAGCTAGAAAAATGATATTTCAACTCTAACACTAGTTTTTAAAAATATCTTAAAATACACATATTTGGAAGTTATAACTTACTCAAAAATTGTAAATCATACACAAACACACATTTTTTAGGGGTGAAAAAAAAAAGGTTGTAGTAGGGTAGGATTTAATGGAGAATCCAAACATGTGACTTCTTAAGGCGGGTATCCACTTGTGGCAATGCTCCGTAACGTAAAATAAACTTGTTACGGCCTGTTGCAAAAGGTGATACGGTTCGCTGAGAAAGTATGTGTGGTTCTGGTCGTATCATTCATTCCGTAACGTAACAAAATAAGGTTACGAGACGACACAGGAACATAAACTCGCAGTATGAACCTGACTGCAATAATGGATTCGTCACTGCAATTGCAGTTATCCATCATACAATTTTCCAGAATAAGAAACGGAAATATCCGGAAACCTTTTCTTTGCTCCACTTCATGGCACAAACAGAAAAACACACTCATCCTAGTCACTGCAGAAAACAGACTTGATCCCAGACCATATACAAAAGACTGACGAAACAAAAATAAGACGAAATCACATGTGCAACAGGCAACGTTACGGCCAAAAGGGTAACCCCGTCTCAACATGCGGCAGAAAGTACTGTCGCATCCCTTTGATGCGGCGACTAAAAACCGACAACCGATGGTTCGTCCCGGATTAGTTACGCGTGTCAAATTTGTTACACGTACCATGCAACAATTTTCCGTCTCCACTAGTTGTAACGTAACATGTTCGGTGTTACGTTACGGGGCATTTGACACAAATGGATACCCGCCTTTAGAGTTTATTATGTTAATGTCAATGTTTGACACGCTGACTACAAGTTACAGTGGTTTTTGCGGGCATATAAAATAAAAGCAAGGAACAAAGACTAGCAAATGAGCGAAATGAAAACTAGGAGAGTGAGCCCAGTACGACTCTGTTGAGAGCCGCGCGTTCCTAACTCTAGATTAGTTCGACAACTAGTAACAGGAAAATAGACACATCCGTAAATATTTGCAATTTTGAAATATAACATTCCCTGAACTTATCTATGTACAGAGTGAATTATTATACCTGGAGGAGAAGCCAACTTTTTACGTAATGAATTGCCAGGTCTATTGGAACATATTCCTATAGTTACAGCAAATGATATAGGCCAATCATTATAGCTTTTTTTCGGGAAAAAATACTATTAGAAGTTTCTCTGCGGAATATTGTTCAGAAACGTGTTATAAACAAAATATCAAAAAATTAACTCGAGAGTAGTTGGGAAACTTTGTTAAAACAATGGTCAAAATTATGGAAAAGTAGTTTTTCGACTGGCGTAAAAAAACTGTTATTCATAGAGAAAAAAAGGTTTATACAAAAAAGGTAGGTATTAAATAAATCTGTAAAATAAGACAAGTCCGATTAAATTCCGATAATTTGTTTATGCGCAAGAGCTCAAAAATGGTCGAAATTGTCCGCTTTTTTCAATTGCTAATAATTAATGCAATTTTCATCGCAGACACTTGTAATTCAGGATTTT